>NC_056741.1:787973211-788273211 GCF_019279795.1 Protopterus annectens | reverse complement strand
GCATAATCCCTTGCTGTATAGTTTTGTTAAAGAAAACTAGATGCTAACAAAGTTGCTTGTTTGGGTTTTATCTGCCTTGACAAAAAGGTATTGATGTAAACTAGAGAAAATGCTAAGAAGATTTGTTTGACCACTTAAATTTGTGTGTGTGTGTGTGTGTGTGTGTGTGTGTGTGTGTGTGTGTGTGTGTGTGTGTGTGTGTGTGTGTGTGTGTGTTTTCATGTGGGTCAAAAGTAGTTACGTTGCCTATCAATGATATGTTCTTAACTTTTCACTTATTATGTGCAACTGTTTCAAACTTTATACTGTGAATATTTAAATATTTTGAATTTCTAAATATTTGAAGGTTATAAGCTAGATTTATTTTGGTGTGAACTGTTGAGAATACTTTGCATTTTTTTTCTTGCATGGAGCAATTAAAAGTGTGATTATTTCTTTTTTTAGTGTGCTATATTTGAATGCTGTGTTTAAATGTCAGTAACTCAAACGTGGGTAAGACAAGTGTTTAAATGTCCAATGTACTATATTCAGTGCAAATAACAGTACTTCAATGGTGCGGTGGAAATAGATGGAGTTGAAGAAGAATAGCAGCATTTCAAAACAGCATGAGTGAGGACTACAGAACAGATATGTGATCAAGCCAAGTGCGGAACCAATGTACATAAAGAAAGCTAGTGGTGGAATGCAAAAGTCCAGGAAGTCATTAAAAGAAAGGAGGAGTGAAGGAAAAAGTGAGAAATCAAAAAAATGTACCAAGCTGAAAAAGAATACTAGTTAGCTAACAAAAAAACTAAGAGAGGAGTTACAATAGCAAAGAACAAGGCATCAGACACTCTACCAACTTCTGTAAAGTGTCTCAGTAGATGGCACAAAGAGGGTGGGAGGTTAGCATAATGGTTAGGGCGTTTCCCTTGCAGACACAAAGAGCAGGGTTTGATTCTCACATGTGATAACTGGTTAGGCTTAGAAATGGCCAATAAGGGCAATTAGCCTAGAACTAATCTAGCTATATCAGGTTTCAAGTCAGACAGAAAGATAAAAAGATAGTCAGACACTCTTCATTAGGGATGTCAGCAACAACCTGCTCACCAGTCCACATGATGTCAAAAGCTGATAGCGGGAGTACTTCCAGCAGCTTCGGAGTGAAGAAAACCCCATATAAGCTATATTGCCCCAGACACATCTATGGTAAAAGAAAAGGAAGAGCCCACCCTGGAAAAAATAAGAAAAGCGCTAAGGAAAATGAAGTCAGAGAAAGCAGCAGGCTCAGATGAGGTAACACCAGATATGATCACAATGCTGGGGGAGAGTAGGAAGAAGTGAGTCCTGAGGGTATTCACAGCAGTGTGGAGAGAAAGTCACATCCAAGATGACTGGAGAATAAGCATACAAAAACACACAATTGTGGGCCGTACAGAGGTATCAGATTCCTGTCACGCTGCAGGAAAGTGTGGAGATGGTGAGTAGTAGAAAGTAAGATGGGAGATGAGCAGTTCAGATTCAGATCAGGATGCAGCACAATTGACCCAATGTTTGCAGTGAGACATATAGCTGTAAAGGAGTAAAAGATGAGGATATGTACAAGTGCAGAATATGTACATGGGTCCAATGAGTCAAGTACGAAAACTGTTTAGACATACAGTGGGAGTGGGTGTGCATCAGGGTTCAGCTCTGAGCCCACTGCTGTTCATACTGGTAAGGGACCACATTGGCAAACAGGTCGGAGGGAACAGAACAAAGATGCTGTATGCAGATGATGTGGCATTACAAGCAGAATCTGAGCAAGAACTTCAGCAAATGCTAGGGAAAGGGAGTGAAATGCAAACCTGAAATGGAGTGAAACTGAGTACAGATACAACAGTTGTCATGGCAGCAAATAGGGGAAATTAGAAGAAGCTGAGAACTGAGATAAGGGGAAAATGGTGGAACAAGTTAATAGCTTCAAGTATCTGTAAGGGTGGTTGAAGAGAAGGCAAGTCTGAATGAGGAGATCAAAGCTAGACTCAAAGGTGCTGCAGCTAACTGGCAGAGTACCAAGTGTATGACAGAAAAATGCCAAAGACGCTGAAAAGTAAGGTGTGCAAAACAGTGGTACATCCAGTACTACTATATGATACAGAAACATGGGCAGAAAGGGCAGAGCAGCTGAGGAAGACAGAGGTGATGGAGAAGAAGTGCCTCAGATGGGTGATAGGATGAGCACTGTGGACAGATGAAGAAATGAGGACATCAGAGCTGAAGCCAAAGTAACTCCCGTTGCACAGAAGGTCAAAGAAAACAGATTACAGTGGTTTGGGCACATGTGAAGAAAAGCAGAAGAGAATTTGATAAAGACGATTTGGGACAGACATGAAGAAAGCAAGTGGAAACGAGGATTTCCAAAGCAATGGATAGATTATGTGAGAGAAGACCTGCGACAATCAGGCATGACTGCCAAAGAAGGTATTAAGAGTTAAATTGAATCAAGAGAGATGGCGACAGCTGACATGACACCCCAACCCCATGTAGAAAATAGGAAAAAAGGGGGGTGATGATGATGTAATCTGAACAGAAATACTTTGGACTCTTTAAAGGCATGAGTGCTATAAATGAGATATATTACAAAGGTACAATATTGTTTGCATTGGATAATTGCTAGTAACATAAATTAGAAAGGATTTATAACGTGTCAGCAAATTAGCAGGATGGAAATATGTACTTGTCTTATGTAATTGCTGATAATTTAGATTAGTAGATGTGGGGTAGTTAAATGAATAATCATTGTAAGTTTTATGCAAGATGGTCGTTGTGTGTGTGTGTGTGTGTGTGTGTGTGTGTGTGTGTGTGTGTGTGTGTGTGTGTGTGTGTGTGTGTGTGTGTGTGTGAGTTATGCTTAATGGGCTCCGATGCTAAAGTAATTGGTAATTTAAATTAGAAGGGTTTTGTGACCTTCATCAACCTTTGAGTGGGAATAAAAAGTGTGAATACTTTATGTAATTGTTGATAACATATATTAGTGCAGGTTTTATACATAATTGTTTTGAGTTTTATGCTTGATGGTTATTGTAAGTGTTCTTTCTTAAAAGTGTAGCTTGCTTTTATGGTTATAAAGCTAAACCATTTATAAAATGCTCAGATGCTTAGGTATAAAGAATGCAGGCAGAAAATAAGGATTTTATATGCATTTCAGCTGGCAGTAGTTAAGAAGGCATTTGTAGTAGATTTGGTTGTATTACACCCAGAGTAACAGTGTGAGTAGTAGCACTGTAGTAAAGGATATAAGTGGAATCTATGTTTATGAACTATTGAGGTTTTTGGTACTGTTAATATTTGGAAAAAGAGACATATATTGCTCTCTTGGGCAAGGCAGGTATAGTTTTACTTGGATTTATTTATTTGCTGATAACCGCAGATGCAAAATACGTTGTTTTTTTTGGATGCTTAATGGTTGTGCCTGATTGGGCAACTTTAAATTTAACTTAGTATCATAGGCCTTTTAACTCTGGGGTTAGCTTGCGGATGTTATTCCTCAGGGGGTCCCCTCCATTTGTATTGTTGCAAAATGTAATTGACTACAGTATTTATTTGTAAAGGATGGAGAAGGAGGTAAAATATTACAATGATTTTCTGGGTCCCAGTCATGTTGGTGAGCTTCATACCTTCAAGGTATTAGTGAAAAAGCTGAAAACGTGAAAATGAGAAAATTATGTCATAAGACTGCTATGCTAATGTTAGCATTAGAGGAATACCTGCTTCTGGGTAGTATCTGGCAAATTTGGGTAATGTATACAGGAAGCATGAACACAAATGGGCTGGCTTAGCCAAGGCCATTTGAGTATTGTCAGACTTCATGCTTGTATTTCAGGATACCAGGCACTTGGGAGACCAGTACTGATATGTATAGGTTTGTTGCATTTTTTTCCATATTGGTTACACACTGTCATACAGCACAGCATAGTAACACGTGCATCTTGTTAGGTTCATGGTCAATTCTCATTGGTTACTAGCTTCAATACTGCCCTGTGCTTTATGGGTAAAAAAGCCTGTTAGATTTTACACAGGCACAAACAGACGAGTCTGTTACTGATTGCACAGATCATTATAGGTTCATAGGTGCATAGGTGTTTACTAGGCTAATGACCACAAGGGCCTTTTTAAGCCTAGCCATGCATCCCAAAATCTGACAAGTTTTGATGCCCTTGATAAGTGTAAGCATGGGCCTGGGAGATGAGCTATTTACAGGTTACCTGTGTCCGTTAGAGACATAGGTGCCAAACCAGGGATGAATTTATGGTTTCCCATCCAATTGTCCAAGTTGCACTGGGTTAGGGAGCAACTCTGCTTCACATGGATGGGGAGCCTGTTCCATAGACTGGGAAGTCTCTGGGATACATAGCTGTCTCACCAGCAGGTCCTACTTATACCATAGATGGGGAAGTCTCTGGGATACATAGCTGTCTCTCCAGCAGGTCCTACTTATATCACAAGCAAAGTTTAAATCTTTAGAATGGGTAATTCTGGTGCTGTTTGTTTTATGGATATGCAGGAGGTCCATCACAGTGGGGTCTGACAATGCCCTGTATGCCAGGCATAGATTATGGTGACCTCTCTACAGGTATGATGAGTGGTGATGTGAATTTTATTTATACTAGGATGCAAGTCATAGCACTAGAGGGTGTTAATCTATTGACACTGCCTGTCAGCAGATTTATGTGGTTAATTTTAATTAAGTCCGGAGTTGGGAAAATTGTCTTATTGTGTGATATAAGGTACATGAAGGCTAGTGCTGATTTTGATTGAAAGGTTATTGTTGTGGCTTATTGATTATTTTTATTGTAGAGAGTGATGGAGAGGCCAGGTTGGACTTCACATGGTGGAGGTTAATGGAGTCTACAGCATGTAGTTGTCAAATGACAACAGGACAGGCAAAGGTTGCCTGTGCACCATACCTCTCAACTCTATGGATTTTTGCAGAATGTCCAGATTTTTGCCTCATATTTTTGGTCTGTTTCTCATAAAATTGTGGTTTTCTGGCAAATCATTGCCAAAACATTGAGGACTGAAGTAAAAAAAATTTTGTTGTTGTTGTCTTTCAGCTTTTCCCGGTTAGGGGTTGCCACAGCGGAACTTCCGTCCGCTAATGATTGGCAGTAGATTTTCACGAATGACAGAAATTTGAGTTTCAGACTTCATACCCTCAGAAAATTCATGCTAATGCAATACCCGTTATTCTACCAACTTTCTAAGTTTGTAAGAGCAATATTTAAAAGGTCTCCCTATTTTTGGGCCTTTGTCCCTCCATTATTTATGGCTTTCTCCAGATTTCTTGCTCTTAGAAGCTGAGAGGTGTGCTGTGCACTGACTGAAGATGTTAAGAAAGTGAGAATGAAGCACTTGCCAGTGGATGGGGATACTGGAGGGGTTTTTAAGCCACGTTTCTGTGACAGCAGTAACCCCATACCTTCCAGAATCAGAAAGACATCAAGGCAGAACATCTTTTTTTTCTAAGCTTTAGGCATTAAGGAGAACCACCCACGCTTCATTTCTCATGTCTGAAATCAATATGTACTGTTGGAAGGTCAATACAATTATTGCTCAGACTGAATACAGGGACATAAAACATCCTGAAGCAAAGGAATGATTCCAAAGTAGCTTTGTACTTCAAAAACAAACTCATTACTTCTATAGTATTATGAATTAACTTACATAACAGGGAAATTGTTGACTAAATCACATTAAAAAGGAAGACACATACTGGATTTATGAAACTATGTGGACTTATTGAGACTTTCAGCATAAGAATTGTTATGAAATATAATAGGAAATGAAAGTGACTGTCAAAAATGTTTTTTTTTTGAGGTAGGACTGAAATATTTGTGAGTTTATGCTGCCATCTGCTGTCCATTATTGGCAGTTTCAGGATTTTTTTTTTTTTTTTTTTTTTTTTTTTTTGCTTTATCATGAATTCAAAATCTTAACAGTTTGAAAAAAGAGTGGGATTAATTATTTGTTTGCCTTTTTATTCAGTCATGCATTCATGGTTAATAGATTGCAGCAGACACATGCTTAGCTGCCACCTGTTACATAAATTCCATTTAAAATGAAGATTCATGCACTATTGACAGTAACTTGTAACTGTTAAAACTACAATAATTTATATTACTGTACAGAAAAATATTAACAATGAAAATAACAACTACAAAACAAACAGTAACCTTAGCAGTCTACCACAAGTGATCATCTGTCTCTGACTCTCCGAGGCAGAGACAAATGCATTTTTTGATACATTATGAAAATAAAGACTGCTACCTATGATATTTAACCGTGGTTTAATATATGTCAGAAACATAAAAGAATATCAAGCAGATTCCTTTTAAAGCAGAATAATCGGGTCTATATTAGATGAACGAATGATCAAAATGTCGAGTACAACATGCTCGACACACTTTGATCGATCGTTCATATAATCAAACTCTAAAAACCCTGAAAAATAAAATCTCTAAAGATTTTGTTCGTTCCCACACCTTCCCTATACTTACATACAACACACACACATACAGCCAATACATACAAACATCTACACGCTCACATCATTCAAACACTTAAAAACCTACACAAACACATCTACTTTTAAAACAAAGTGGGGGCTGTGCCCACCATACCCCCCTAACTAATATACCAACTCCGAGATCGCTGTACATTGGAGAAAGGGCAATTTACCGGTAATCCCAAAACAACGTCTTACACAAGTGATTAACAGGAAATTGCACTTTCTCCAATGTACAGTGATCCCAGAGTTGGTATATAAAAGTAAAGCAGACTCTTACCTAGCCATTCCGGACAGTGTAGTGTGTTTATGTCATACTCTACACTCACTAGCCAGGCCGACCAAAACATTTCGGAACTCCACATTTCTACATTTAGAGTCTCCGATTACATGAACGTTCGATCAAAGTGTGTCGATTAAGTTGTACTCAACATTTTGATCTTTCGTTCATGTAATATAGACCCAAATAATCAATAAGCGTTTTCAGTATTATATTATACTGTAACAGGTTCCTAAGTTGTCCAGTAGCATGTCTACTTCATTTAAGTGATACTGTAGAGTGAATGCAGCATTTATTAAACAATAGACCTACAGCAGAGCTAAGCGTCATGTATATTTAAGCTATATTCACTTTAAAAACAGCCTGTGCACAGAGGTAGCATGATATGGCATTTTTATTCTTTTTTCATTTCTTGGAAGTGTTTAACATTATCAAAGCAGATGAGGTTATGGTTGGAATTATTCGTGCTGGTACACTTTTGTTATTACCAGTCACATAATACAGTACTAATAGTTTTATTTATGTATGTATTTATGTATGTATTTATTTATTTTTATTTTACTTTTGTTTACCAGAAAGTCCGACTGGGCATGATAACTGTTTCTCAGTGGAAGTCTGGGGAGAAAAGCTCCAAAGTTACAATACAAATGAAATTAGCACAGTTATAAGAATATAGTTACACTAATACAACAGGATATAAACATTAATATCAGTACATGCATCTTCATTTTAAGTCAAGCCATAGTTACAATTTTGAGTGGTGCAGACATCAGTAGCAATCAGAATGGAGGGAAGTTTTATGAAACATAACAAAGAAACTTTGACAAAGCAGAACTATGCAATTTAGAGAAGTGATTCATGGCCTTAGCAACATAACAGACACTGAAACAAATATTAAAGAGGAATGTTTCACTGGTTTCTTGAGAAGGAAAATCCTCTAGTGTGTGTGGCAAAAAGGAGTAATTGGCAAACTTGCAGTTTTGACAAAGTGATCAGTGATATTTCAAAATGCATGTGAAAGGAAAGAGTTTGTTACACGAGAATATGTTAATGTGTTTGAAGGTGGAGGCTAGGTTGTATAATGGTGATGTGAATATTACAGGTTGTGCATAGTGGTGCTATGAAGTTTATAGGTTGTGTAATGGTGGTGTGAAAGTTACAGGTTGTATAGTGGTGGTGTAAATTTTACAGGCTGTGTATTGGTGGTGTGAAGGTTATAGGTTGTGAAATTGTGGTGTGAACGTTTCAGATTGTGTAGTGGTGGTGTGAAAGTTATAGGTTGTGTAGTGATGGTGTGAAAGATATAGATTGTGAAGTGGTGGTGTGAAGGCTATATGCAAGGGAAGACAGAGTCTAGAGTAAAATGCAGGGGGATGGAGGGGAAAGAGGTATATTCAATCAGAAGAGTAAGATGTGGTTGAAGTTTGACTGAGAATGGAAGAAGAAAGAGCAAAGGATGAAGTGAAATGGAGAGTGAAGTAGACAGAAAGTTTAGTGATGAGGGAGGGAAAGAGAAAAGTATAGGGATAGGGACAAAATGTAAGTGAGGAAGGGGTGTCAAGAGTCTGGGGTAATATTGTGTAAGCTAAGTCAGTAGGTATGTGTGGAAACACTTAGAATGGTTAGAGTAGGCAGAAGACAATTTGGTCATGTTATCCAGGTGATAAACGTTATTCTTTGATGAAACATTAAACAAGCCTGCATGACAGAATTTCAAAATGAAATGATTTAGTAAGATAAAAAAAAATCACTAAGAAGCTTATGAGATCCCCAATAAGTAGAAAAGACCTATAAATTAAAAACATTGATTAAACGATTTACTACTACAAGATATCATTTTTATGTTCTGACAGTGATATATAATCTTTGGTTAACTTCATTAAAGAGGCAGTTTTTCATCTTCAGGGATTCTAAACAGGTAACACCTTCTCTGGGTGGCTCAGTTTCATCTTTGTAGGCAAGAGGAAAACAGAAGACATGAAAAGGGTTAACTAACTCACAAAGCCATAGCTCTGAACAAAAAACTGCTAAATGTCTTGAGCAGGAAAGAAATGACATATGGATCTTACCCATGGCTCATAATCCCAGTTTGAAAAATGCTGTAAAGCCTAGTCTCTGCTCTGCCACAAAACACCAGATGTTGTGGCATATAATGAGGAAGTATCTTTCTGGAGAATGACAGTGATCAAACATGTTCATTGTACTAGGCCTTACATAAGCACCGTATCCCAAATGCCATGCACACTGTCAGGATTGCCGCAGTACAACAGCCTTCTATTTATTTCCACACAGTCTTTTAAAAAAATACAAAAGGCTTGCCGTTATTATAAAATTATCTTACCAAACATAACGCAGTCAAACTGCATTCAGATCAATGTACCATGACCAAACAGCACAAAACAAGAAGAAGACAACAATACTAACAATGGGGGCAGTACTGTAAAGACATGAAAATGATGTGACCCTCTCCTGTTATGGGAAGTACTTCACACAGGTGCACCATAATATTTAATAAGTATTTCCCCGGGATTCATGAAGCTCGGTGTAAGGCTTGCGCCGGCAGTGCAGTGAATAATCGGTGTAGCAGCGCCATATGCATAGTAATGAGTGCGTGCCGCAACCACAGACACGTGCAGAGGGCACGTGAGCGAGCCCAAGTAGGATGCGCCCGTAGGCGTGGCCAAGCTGGCAGGCGATGAGCAACCTAAAGTGCTGACTGTCACAGGCCGCCTGCAATAGTAACCGCACCAGCCAGGGTCCGTGGATAATGATGCGTACGTAGAGTATGCAACATAGTACCCGTTCACACAAAACGGAGAACCAAACATTAACCCACGAAGTCCAAATTGTACCCGTCCAAGGAACAAAGGATACGCGTAATACCGTGTCCGTCACGCAATGCACT
This sequence comes from Protopterus annectens, assembly GCF_019279795.1. NCBI lineage: Eukaryota > Metazoa > Chordata > Ceratodontiformes > Protopteridae > Protopterus > Protopterus annectens. Next base: position 788,263,500 of record NC_056741.1, on the reverse strand, counting down.
GTCAGTGGGCATACCCAGTGAAGGTGTACAGCAGCATGTCAGCGCGCCGCACCTACACACAAGTAGCCACATGGGCATGGTCACCAGCAGTAGTGAGAGTACACAGCCGGGTAGCCGTGTCGATATAACAACCAGAAGGAAACCAGATACCCTAAACACAGACAAACATGTGCATAGCAACATGTACTACACCCAGCAACGTGCCCGTCGCATACACATAGGACGGCGTATGCCTAAGCGTAATATCCAGAAGCAGAACCCATGCATGCAAATGTAATACACAACAGCCCCATCATAACACGTAACCCACACCCATGTACGACTGTGCACCCAACCCAGCTAGCAGCCTTGTGCAGCTGCACACCTACACACAATGGGTATACCTGAAATGTAGTATGAAGTATTGTCCTAGGCAGTGCCACGCGGGCAAATATGTACCCCACATGTTAACATCCCACCTCAGGTACAAATATCCAAATGGCTGCATGTGAATGTGTCGGCAGAATGTGTACATCCCGCATGTGGTATGGACCTGTCGAAACCCCATAGGCATGCACACATCACGGTGCCCATAACTGTACACATGTGGACAAGGCAGTATGTTCAGCCACTGTACTGATGATTAGCTATGCAGACATGTCAAACACAACACATATGGCGGAACATCTGCCCACCAAGCAGGACACCCCAACAGGGTGCCACAGGCACAGAAGGTGAAGGTGGGACATCACACGTTGAGAATAGCGTTGCCGGATGGCCAAACACCCGCGGCCAACGCAAAGGATGGAATAACATGTATATGCCTGGATGAATGGGTATGTCATAGCATGGGAATAGGCCAAGCTATCCACCATAATAGCCATGTGTACCAGATACAAACAGCCAGTAACACGCAGTAGTAATGCAGGAAGGCATACACGACTGTGGAAATAGCACAGGACATATGGCATGTGCCAAGTGTTGACGCATGACACAAATGTCCAGGATGGGGCTCCCTGCAAAGAGGAACATGTGCCAACCCCACCCCCCACAGATGTACCGGCAGTGGAAACACATCCCAAACACACACCAACACTACCGTCCATCCCACGATAGCAACGGAGGCTGGTCAAAGACCACCATGACGCGTGCACAAACAGGGACACGTGTAACCGTTGCCCTAACAACCCCCCACAGGCCAAAGAATAATAGTATGGACATATGCATGTAATGCTGTGAAGGATGTGTGGTAGTCCCCAGTATCACAGAGGTAGGTACACAGATACACTGTAATCAACCGTGACGTATGTGCACTGTACACAGCATACCTGCAGGTAATACATAGTTCAATCATGTGCCACAGAAATATACACATATGAATGAGGATAGGGGATAGACAAGTGTGAATGGGACAAACTATGAACATAGGTTCATAGGTCCATAGGTACATAGTAGGCTATCTGCCCAAGGGCAGCTATAACCCTAGCCCATAGTTATGTTGCCTTTGCCAACCCTCCAGTCCGGAGATAACAATGCCTATTATATTGCTGTACCTCTGTCAAGCAGTGACAATGATGTAATTCCTGGGGTATATCTGCAATCTCCCATCCATTGGTCAAGATCCCTCGAACAAGGCCAGCGAGGTGCTCTGCCTCACATGTACTGGGATGTTGTTCCACAGCATAGTGAGTGTGTGGGTGATGTATCTGTCCCTCCAACACATTCTATTAATGACCGTGTCAAGGTTCACGTCACCTGCCCCTGTGGTTCTGAGGGATGTAGATCCATTAGGTGAAGCATAGTCATCAAATATGGGTCGACATGGCCTCGTATGTCAGGCACAGGTCACCACTGAGCAAGTGGTATGTGACTGAATGGAGCAGGAGTCCTTACAGTCGGGCAGCATAACACAAATTCCTGACACCCTGCATCCGTTTGACGATGAACCTATGGGGCCTTCCCAGCTGCTGCAGGTGTTGGGTCAGATACCTTCCGAATGGGGCAATGTACTCAATCATAGGTCTAATGAGTGATGAGTACAAGGAGACGATGACCTCCCCTGATCTAGATGTGAATCCCTGCACGATCAGGTGGGCAATGTAGAAGGTCTACCTAACTACGTTAGCAACGTGTGTGTCGAACGAATGGTGACTGACAACCTGGCTCCCCAGATCCCTTGTAACTCCCTCTGTGCTCAGTGGATTGCCACCTATATGGCAGCTAGGGGTAACCTTGTTCTTCCCGAAGGGTATGACTATGCATTACCCGGCATTTAGCTGTAGGCCATGTCCCTGGCACCAGATATCCATATCTGTGAGGCCCTTCTGAAGGATATCTGTGTCAGATGTCCGTCCCACCATGGCACCCAGTTCGCAGTCATCTGCAAACAATGTCAGCCATAACCCCCCTGTGTTTGCTTGTACTTTGGAAATGTAGATGCAGAAAAAGAGTGGACCCAGGACTGAGCCCCATGGGACACCACCTGTGACCGGCAGTGAGTCTGACATGGTGCCAGCAACTATGACAGTGTGGGTTGTGTCACCTAGCCAGTTTGCAACCCATCCTGCGATGTACGGGTTCACATCCAAGCCGATGGGTTTATCAATGATACCCGAGGGGGGGTATTGTGTTGAAGGCCTTTGCCAGGTCGAGGTAGGCTGTATGGACTGCCTGACCCTCATCAATGGCCTTGGTGACTGTTCCTAAAACGTCACCCAAGTTTTAAACGCATGATCTGCCTCTGACCAAGCCAAACTGGGTTGGATGGAAAGTATGCAAGTCCCCTATGTCGTCATCTATGAGTTCCATTATGATCCTTCCCCATGACTTTACAGATAAGGCTTCTCAAGCTAATAGGACGGTAATAACCAGGGTCAGTGGAGGCACTGCCCCTGTGAAGTGGGACTACAGTCGCGGTGTGCCACAACTTGGGTACGTTACCTGAGGTGAGGCTAAGATTAAACAGCTGTCCTAACTGTGGGTCTAATTCCTCTATGAGATCACGGAGAACACAGCCGGGACACCATCTGGTCCCATGGATGCTGTGTTCACTGCCTTGGAGAGAGCATGTCCCACCTGTGCGTTACAGAAGTTTCGGGGGCCACAATCCTCTGGTACAGACATCTCTCCATGTGGGGAGATGTTTGCACCGAACCTGTCAGCCAGTATGTTGGCAATGTGTGTATGTTCAGTAAACTTCACATCATTGTGAACCCAGTCAGAGCATATCTGGGAGTGTCCTCCCAGGTGTCCAACATAGCTAAAGAAGGCCGTATGATTGTCTGTCGAGTCCCTGGTGATATATCTGTCGGACTTGCCCTGGATGATGTCATGAGAGCTTGTAGTTCTTCACATATAATGAGCAAGGGTGTCATACCTTACAAGGATTCTGCTCTGTTTTGTAGTAGCTACCTCCTTCGTTGTAGAGCTTGTGTATGGCTGGGGTACACCAGACTGGATGCTCAGCATTGGTACAAAGACTCACAGTTGTGTAAGGGATTGCCTGATCCATGCAGTCCTGTAGGTGCTGGTAGAAGGCATATGTAAATGATTCAGTGGCTTGAGTAATGTTTACCACTGGCTCAGGGGCCTTAAAGGAGACCACACTAGTGTTTAGAAATGTGAAGTCGGCTTTTGAGAAAGCCATATGTATGGTAACCGGCACCACCCACAGCATTGTATGTCAATAGCAGAAGCTATTGTCCAAATAACATATTATTATCTTTATTATTAAAATATTTATTATTATTTATTTAGTTATTGGTTTCAGCTAATTACACTTGAAAATGCCCGGTAAGACCGGGCGAAAGTGTTCGTGATCTACTTGTTATGGTGGTGTCATTTTGACAATAAAGTGGCGATTCTTTCCTATTGGGACTTCTGAGGATTATTTAAAGCAGTTGCTAACCTGCATCTTTGGATGTACACCATTTGGTTTCAGTTTTGAAAAACCTGGTTTTCGTAGCACTACATAATATGGGTAGTCAAACAGACATCCGCAATTGGGGAACATACAGCAGCAGTCAAAACCACTGGCCAGATGGACACAGTCCAACAAGTTCTACACTTTACATATGCACATTGGTGTCCATTGTAGGACCCAAAAATTGATCCGTACGCAATATCAACCAGCTGCTACCGTTCCACCCAGAAGAAGCGACAGCCATGACTATGGCACAGCTAGACATATGCACCACCAGCGTGTTTAAGGTTGATGACAAGTGTCCATGAAATGCAGGACATATGAACAGAAAGCCCCAGATTGTCGAGTCCATAGAAGTGCGTCCACATCCCAGTCCCGCTCACATGAAGGATGTGTAATGGGTACCGTCGAGGGTTGCAGCCATGGGACCCTGGGTATGCAGAAATGGGGCTCGGTGTTGTTTGGCAGATAATCCATTGTCCCGCCCCGTGGGAGGGATGTGGGTATAGCACATGCCTTGCTCCCCACTAATAATGCAAAGCATCCACTGGATAATGCTAAATGCAGGTGTGAAATGTGTACAGCCCTATACCAGTGTCCAGTAGGCAATTCCCATGGATGGACAAGCGTACGACCAAGATGGCACCCATAACTGCAAACCTGGTGGAATTACAAAGCCGCAGTAAGGCATAACACAGGGAATACAGATAGGGACTACAGTAGACACTCCCCATACAAAGTCAGACCGCCGTGCGAATACCGGCGTACACAGCACTCAATCTGCCAGCAACAAAATGGGGATCACTCGCTTCCATACTGCGGAAGAAATGGGCGACCTGTGGAACACATACTAATGGCACACCAACAACGTCAACTAGGAAGGTCATAGGATGGTTAAACTATGGCGTTCCCACTTATGAAGAACATCCTTCAATGAATTAGTAGGATCCACATGTTTTGGTGGTGTTATTTTGACAATACAGTGGCGGATATTTCATATTGTGACTTCTGAGGATTATTTCAAGCAGTTGCTAATCTGCATCATTGGATTTACACCATTTGGGTTCATTTTAGAAACACCTGGTTTTCATAGCACTACATAATATGGGTAGTCAAACAGACATCCGCGATTGGGGAACATACAGCAGCAGTCAAACCCACTGGCCAGATGGACACAGTCCAACAAGTTCTACACTTTACATATGCACATTGGTGTCCATTGTAGGACCCAAAAATTGATCCGTACGGAATACCATCCAGCTGTTATCGTTCTACCAGAAGAAGCGACAGCCGTGAGTACGGCACAGCTAGACATATGCACCACCAGCGTGTTTAAGGTTGATGACAAGTGTCCATGAAATGCAGGACATATGAACAGAAATCCCCAGATTGTCAAGTCCATAGAAGTGCGTCCACATCCCAGTCCCGCACACATGAAGGATGTGTAATGGGTACCGTCGAGGGTTGCAGCCATGGGATCCTGGGTATGCAGAAATGGGGCTCGGTGTTGTTTGGCAGATAATCCGTTGTCCCGCCCCGTGGGAGGGATGTGGGTGTAGCACATGCCTTACTCCCCACTAATAATGCAAAGCATCCACCGGATAATGCTAAATGCAGGTGTGAAATGTGTACAGCCCTATACCAGTGTCCAGTAGGCAATTCCCATGGATGGACAAGCGTACGACCAAGATGGCACCCATAACTGCAAACCTGGTGGAATTACACAGCTGCAGTAAGGCATAACACAGGAAATACAGATAGGGACTACAGTAGACACTCCCCATACAAAGTCAGACCGCCGTGCGAATACCGGCGTACACAGCACTCAATCTGCCAGCAACAAAATGGGGATTACTCGCTTCCATACTGCGGAACAAATGGGCGACCTGTGGAACACATACTAATGGCACACCAACAATGTCAACTAGGAAGGTCATAGGATGGTTAAACTACGGCGTTCCCACCTATAAAGAACATGCTTCAATGAATTAATAGGATCTACATGTTTTGGTGGTGTTATGTTGACAATACAGTGGCGGATATTTCCTATTGGGACTTCTGAGGATTATTCAAAGCAGTTGCTAACCTGCATCTTTGGATGTACACCATTTGGTTTCAGTTCTGAAAAACCTGGTTTTCGTAGCACTACATAATATGGGTAGTCAAACAGACATCCGCAATTGGGGAACATACAGCAGCAGTCAAAACCACTGGCCAGATGGACACAGTCCAACAACATCTACACTTTACATATGCACATTGGTGTCCATTGTTGGACCCCAAAAATTGATCCGTACGCAATATCTACCAGCTGCGATTGATAGACCCAGAAGAACTGACAGCTGTGACTATGGCACAGCTAGACATATGCACCACCAGTGTGTTTAAGGTTGATGACAAGTGTCCACGAAATGCAGGACATATGAACAGAAATCCCCAGATTTTCGAGTCCATAGAGGTGCGTCCACATCCCAGTCCCGCACACCTGAAGGATGTGTAATGGGTACGGTCGAGGGTTGCAGCCATGGGATCCTGGGTATGCAGAAATGGGGCTCGGTGTTGTTTGGCAGATAATCCATTGTCCCACCCCGTGGGAGGGATGTGGGTATAGCACATGCCTTACTCCCCACTAATAATGCAAAGCATCCCCCGGATAATGCTAAATGCAGGTGTGAAATGTGTACAGCCCTATACCAGTGTCCAGTAGGCAATTCCCATGGATGGACAAGCGTACGACCAAGATGGCACCCATAACTGCAAACCTGGTGGAATTACACAGCTGCAGTAAGGCATAACACAGGAAATACAGATAGGGACTACAGTAGACACACCCCATACAAAGTCAGACTGCCGTGCGAATACCGGCGTACACAGCACTCAATCTGCCAGCACCAAAAGGGGGATCACTCGCTGCCATACTGCGGAACAAATGGGCGACCTGTGGAACACATACTAATGGCACACCAACAACTTCAACTAGGAAGGTCATAGGATGTTTAAACTATGGCGTACCCACATATAAAGAACATCTGTCAATTAATTAATAGGATCTACATGTATTGGTGGTGTTATTTTGACAATATAGTGGTGGATATTTCCTATTGGGACTTCTGAGGATTATTTAAAGCAGTCGCTAACCTGCATCTTTGGATGTACACCATTTGTTGTCAATTTTGAAAAACCTGGTTTTCGTAGCACTACATAATATGGGTAGTCAAACAGACATCCGCGATTGGGGAACATACAACTGCAGTCAAAACAACTGGCCAGATGGACACAGTCCAACAAGTTCTACACTTTACATATGCACATTGGTGTCCATTGTAGGACCCCAAAAATTGATCCATACGAATTCCATCCAGCTGTTATCGTTCGACCTTGAAGGAGTGAACAGCTGTTACTACAGCACAGCTAGACATATGCACCACCAGCGTGTTTACCATTGATGACAAGTGTCCATGAAATGCAGGACATATGAACAGAAATCCCCAGATTGTCGAGTCCATAGAAGTGCGTCCACATCCCAGTCCCGCACACATGAAGGATGTTTAATGGGTACCGTCGAGGGTTGCAGCCATGGGATCCTGGGTATGCAGAAATGGGGCTCGGTGTTGTTTGGCAGATAATCCATTGTCCCGCCCCGTGGGAGGGATGTGGGTATAGCACATGCCTTACTCCCCACTAATAATGCAAAGCATCCACCGGATAATGCTAAATGCAGGTGTGAAATGTGTACAGCCCTATACCAGTGTCCAGTAGGCAATTCCCATGGATGGACAAGCGTACGACCAAGATGGCACCCATAACTGCAAACCTGGTGGAATTACACAGCTGCAGTAAGGCATAACACAGGAAATACAGATAGGGACTACAGTAGACACACCCCATACAAAGTCAGACCGCCATGCGAATACCGGCGTACACAGCACTCAATCTGCCAGCACCAAAAGGGGGATCACTCGCTGCCATACTGCGGAACAAACGGGCGACCTGTGGAACACATACTAATGGCACACCAACAACATCAACTAGGAAGGTCATAGGATGGTTAAACTATGGAGTACCCACATATAAAGAACATCTTTCAATGAATTAATAGGATCCACATGTTTTGGTGGTGTTATGTTGGCAATACAGTGGCGGATATTTCCTATTGGGACTTCTGAGGCTTAGTTAAAGCAGTTGCTAACCTGCATCATTGGATTTACACCATTTGGGTTCATTGTAGAAAAACCTGGGTTTCGTAGCACTACATAATATGGGTAGTCAAACAGACATCCACGATTGGGGAACATACAGCAGCAGTCAAAACCATTGGCCAGATGGACACAGTCCAACAACTTCTACACTTTACATATGCACATTGGTGTCCATTGTAGGACCCCAAAAATTGATCCGTATGCAATATCTACCAGCTGCGATCGAGCGACACTGAAGGGGTAACACACGTGACTACGGCACAGCTAGACATATGCACCACCAGCGTGTTTAACGTTGATGACAAGTGTCCATGAAAGGCAGGACATATGAACAGAAATCCCCAGATTGTCGAGTCCATAGAAGTGCGTCCACATCCCAGTCCCGCACACATGAAGGATGTTTAATGGGTACCATCGAGGGTTGCAGCCATGGGATCCTGGGTATGCAGAAATGGGGCTCGGTGTTGTTTGGCAGATAATCCGTTGTCCCGCCCGGTGGGAGGGATGTGGGTGTAGCACATGCCTTACTCCCCACTAATAATGCAAAGCATCCACCGGATAATGCTAAATGCATGTGTGAAATGTGTACAGCCCTATACCAGTGTCCAGTAGGCAATTCCCATGGATGGACAAGCGTATGACCAAGATGGCACCCATAACTGCAAACTTGGTGGAATTACACAGCTGCAGTTAGGCATAACACAGGAAATACAGATAAGGACTACAGTAGACACACCCCATACAAAGTCAGACCGCCGTGCGAATACCGGCGTACACAGCACTCAATCTGCCAGCAACAAAATGGGGATCACTCGCTTCCATACTGCGGAACAAATGGGCGACCTGTGGAACACATATCAATGGCACACTATCAACTTCAGCTAGGAAGGTCATAGGATGGTTAAACTATGGCGTTCCCACTTATAAAGAACATCCTTCAGTGAATTAATAGGATTAATGTCAATTGACCATGGAATACACCTAATCAACATCAAAGAACCGCTGGCACCTTATGGCACACAATCCAAAACACACATAGGTAGATGAAACAGTCAACGTCGAAACTGTCCAGGACAGTGCCCAAATGGTATACAAAGGTTCCTTCATAGACAAGTAACCGCTTTCACCCGTAGGCTACGTCAGACTTACACATAACATAGAAGCATCCAGGCTTTAAATATCCCTCCTTACACTTTCATTGGTCAATTTCTCAGCAAACAATGAACAATTAACCACAGCATATAAAGCACAGATGCAATGTTAACTACACACACATATATTAACATCTCCAAAAACATCCTATTAAAATATGTATTATATGATATTGTACTATGCCTAATACTCATCAATCAAAGATCCAAAGATATATATAGAAGATATGTATATCATATCAATGTAATACAGTGGTAAACAACTGAAAGAGTGAACTAATGTGTGTTAACTGTATATCTGTACCTAAACTACATTCCTGTTACTTGGGTTTAAGCCCCCTGCTCCTCAAAAGAGGCTTAATCAGTGTTTCATCAGTCAGCCCTGGTGTGTGGTCAACCCTCCACCTAATAATCCATCTCAATCCGCATTCTAAAGCATAGTTGATGAGGTCCCCCCTCTGGTATTATAACCTAGCCTTTGTAAAACACTGAATGTAAACGTATGCCTTGTGATGTGCTCATAGCGGCGTAGGCATACGCCAATCATGGCTGCCTAGGGCGCCGCACTAGTAGGGCCACCTGTCTAGTAGGTATGTCATGTAGGTACACCAGGATGGGGGCACCATGTGTTGTGGTGGTGGGTGCCATAGAGCCCTATAGCCTAGCGCAGCGGTCGATCTAAGGCCGCTGCCGTAGGAGGGGTAGTACGGTCTGCAGGTATGTGCTGAAGTGCACATGAAACAGCGGTCTACAAGGATTACCCATAGTGGCGACACCTGCACAGATGGCTATAGCGGGACACACACACAACCATGCATACAGCACAGTTAGACATACACACACCATAAACAGGCAATTATACACAAGGTTTATGGCGTGTACGGTACAGTGTCAGTACAGCAAGGATAGCTGTCTGCCACGATATCCAGAAGATGTCTCTAGGGCATTCTGGAATACGGACGTTGCATGGACAATGAGTGGATATGCATTGTACCACAGTTCTATGTGTCAGCCGTGCAAATATGCGATACATGGGACAGACAGCTGTCCAAGCAAGAGCAGCACTATGGGCACAACATAGGTATGTACATATACAACGAGAGAGATACAGATGGACACATGTGGCAAGGCCGTGAGTGTAAAGTACACAGCACCACCCCACCACACCACAGCAGGGTGCACGTGGAGAACATGCTACGGAGGTCGCCAACCACAGCAGGCACACAGGCAGTCCACGAGCTGCGTCTCACCATCCACAAACACAGGGATGGTGGCAGGATATAAGTGTTCTGCAGAAACTCTAAAGCCATACCCTATGAACCCATGCGGCTGGGAGCATAGACACACACACACACATCTGGTAGGCATGGTGATTGACCACACCCCCACATACCCAACCGCACAACAGTATGACACAGGTATGGAACTCGCTACGTGGACCACTGAACACAGCACCATCAGAGGCACACGTCCAGGTGGGTGACAACATCCGTAAAGGAATAGCCACCGATAGCCAAGGTATGTGTTGCCAAGCGTCTAAAATAACTACACTCTACTAGGGCAGCTGTGAACACACACACCCCACACACGCACGGGGAAGGGCCGTGTGTCGAACCTACGCCTACCTACATGAACTCACTACAGCATGATGCATTTACAGAACGCGCTACCGAGTTTACTGAGCACAGCGCTGTCAGAGGCATACGTCTAGGCGGGTGACATAATCCGTAAGGGAATAGCTGACAATAGCCAAGGTATGTGTTGCGAAGCGTCTAAAAGCATGTTCATCTGCAGAGGCAGCTGGAAACACACACACACACACACACACACACACACACGGGGAAGGGCCGGGAGTCGAACCTACGCCTACCTACATGTACTCACTACAGCATGATGCATTTACAGAATGCGCTAGCGAGTTTACTGAGCACAGTGCTGTCAAAGGCATACTTCTAGGCGGGTGACATCATCCGTAAGGGATTAGCTGACAATAGCCAAGGTATGTGTTGCAAAGCGTCAAAAAGCATGTTCATCTGCAGAGGCAGCCGGAAACACACACACACACTCACACTTCACACACACACGGGGAAGGGCCGGGAGTCGAACCTACTCCTACCTACATGATCTCACTACAGCATGATGCATTTACAGAACGCGCAACCGAGATTACTGAGCACAGCGCTGTCAGAGGCATACTTCTAGGTGGGTGACATCATCCGTAAGGGAATAGCTGACAATAGCCAAGGTATGTGTTGCGAAGCATCTAAAAGCATGTTCATCTGCAGAGGCAGATGAAAACACACACACCTCACACACACACGGGGAAGGGCCAGGAGTCGAACCTACGCCTACCTACATGTACTCACTACAGCATGATGCATTTACAGAACGCGCTACCGAGTTTACTGAGCAGAGCGCTGTCAGAGGAATACTTCTAGGTGGGTGACATCATCCGTAAGGGAATAGTGGACAATAGCCAAGGTATGTGTTGCGAAGCATCTAAAAGCATGTTCATCTGCAGAGGCAGCCGGAAACACACACACTCACACTTCACACACACACACACACACACACACACACACACGGAAGGGCCGGAGTCGAACCTACGCCTACCTACATGAACTCACTACAGCATGATGCATTTACAGAGCAGCTACGGAGTTTACTGAGCACAGCAGTGTCAGAGGCATACTTGTAGGCGGGTGACATCATGCGTAAGGGAATAGCTGACAATAGCCAAGGTATGTGTTGAAGCGTCTAAAAGCATGTTCATCTGCAGAGGCAGCTGAAACACACACACACACACACACACACACACACACCACGGAAAGGAACCTAGGCGAACTCACTACATCGAACAGACACTCAGTAGAACGTACAGCTACCGAGCTAGTTTACTGAGCAGCAGCAAGCCAGAGATACTTGTAGGTTGGGTGACATCACCCGAAGACAATAGTTGCGGTAGGTAGGCAGGTATGTGTGTAAGCGCCTAAAGCATGTTGTTCTGCGCAGAGGCAGCTGAACACACACACACAGGGAAGGGCGGGAGTCGAACCTACGCCTACCTACATGTACTCACTACAGCATGATGCATTTACAGAACGTGCTACCAAGTTTACTGAGCACAGCGCTGTCAGAGGCATACTTCTAGGCGGGTGACATCATCCGTAAGGGAATAGCTGACAATAGCCAAGGTATGTGTTGCGAAGCGTCTAAAAGCATGTTCATCTGCAGAGGCAACCAGAAACACACACACACACTCACACTTCACACACACACACGGGGAAGGGCCGGGAGTCGAACCTATGCCTACCTACATGAACTCACTACAGCATGATACATTTACAGAACTCGCTACCGAGATTACTGAGCACAGCGCTGTCAGAGGCATACTTCTAGGCGGGTGACATCATCCGTAAGGGAAGAGCTGACAATAGCCAAGGTATGTGTTGCGAAGCATCTAAAAGCATGTTCATCTGCAGAGGCAGCCGGAAACACACACACACACACACACACACACACACACAGGGAAGGGCCAGGAGTCGAACCTACGCCTACCTACATGAACACACTACAGCATGGTGCATTTACAGAATGCGCTACCGAGATTACTGAGCACAGCACTGTCAGGAGGCATACCCCTAGGTGGGTGATATCATCTGCAGAGGCAAGGCAGCCGATAGGGAATGAAGACAGAGTGCGCAGTCACACAGCATGTTACCATCCCAAGGTGGGCTTACAGTAACATGGTAGTGCTGCATTCGGGAATACCAACTAACTACGGAGCAGTACATCACGACATGGATACGGGATGCACCACATACAGTATACCCTATGAGAGGGCATCCGGCATGCACGATGTAGGCAGCCATTGTGGCATAACAACCACATATGACTCACCTGGATGGTCACCATGGCTATGCAGGATGTCATTGGCCATGGCTACACGCCTAGTAGCAGACATCGGTGCCGACTGTAGTGTGTACCCCCGAATGGTGTACTGGCCATGCCCTCACACCTAGCTGTTGCGAAGGGGAGACAGACATGCTCACGGGGTATCAACGCAGATGGGCGCGGTGTGCACTGTACTGTGTGTCCATCATCACAGCTGCTTACTGGGCATGCTCAGACACTTAGAATCTGCACAGTGCAGACATGCATACACATGGGGTGACATCATGGGACGCAGAATGTGGACCGTCGTGTGTGTCCACCCACACAACAGCAACCCGGACATGCCACAGACGTGGCGGTTGCGAAGGGGAAACATGCATGCACACGGGGTATCAACGCAGACGGGCGCCGTGTGCACTGTACTGTGTGTCCATCATCACAGCTGCTTACTGGGCATGCTCAGACACTTAGAATCTGCACAGTGCAGACATGCATACACATGGGGCGACATCATGGGATGCAGAATGTGGACCGTCGTGTGTGTCCACCCACACAACAGCAACCCGGCCATGCTCACACATGTAGTATGTGCTACGCGCCATCCGGCATGCAGACGGAGTGCACACACCGCAAGTCACGGCCAGGTAAACCCGTACACACGCACAGGGTGGACACACATGCAGTCACACATACACACACAGATGACAGCACAGGCGTCACGGGTGCAGGCTGAACATGTACACACTGCAGTGAACACTGTAGCTGCCATGCCAGCACCATGTCATCGGTGCAGCAGTATGCCTCACGGTCCAGCAACAGCATGTGACATATGTCCACAAGACTATGTGGTGGTGTATGTCCGTCGTGCAGAGTACACATGTACTATCAATCATCCCACAGGTGTGATGTAGTCCACCCATACCGGTATACATGGACAGGCGTGCTCCACACATACCACGGGCCTGACACAGATATGACACATGACTGCAGCTGCACCACAGTGAAACAATGTCCGGATATGTCACATATGTGATTTCCTGGCTGTGTGCATGGACTGCACGCAGGACACATACAAAGCCTGTGATGTACCACATGCATAACACAGGCGTACGCGGTAATACACACACGAAGTGAAGGTGGACACATGTCTGTGGTATGCACCCCCTACAGGGTGTAGCGGTGTTCACTGGGACACATACCCATGTACAGTTTGCCTGTGACAGCTGTGATACCATACCACAGTCCATGTTCCATGTATGTCGACACACATGTCACAACGTAGCAATGCATACACACATGGCAACAGGGGCTACATGTGACACATGTACTGTGCACGGTGCAGCTGTGCATGAGCGGTGTCCGGTGTCTGTAACACAGTTGCAACCCCCTACCACATGCATACCCATCATGGGGGCCGTCATATGGTGGCATAGTAGCAGCACGCATGGCAGTCTGTGTGTACACCACATGTTTAAACACCTGTCCACATGCATGCGTGCAGGTGCTGGTCACAGGTGTGTCACACACCATCCTACCCTGTCATGTGCATACAGTCTGCTATGTCGCCTTTACATGACAGCGCTGCCATAATGCATACCCATCGGCCATGCGTCATCGGCCATATGTCACATGGCCACTGTAACCCCTACCACCTCCCGAGTGCAAATATTGGCACAGCTGCCAGATACAGTGGTAGTACGCAGGATGTGTCCCATACCGCTGCACGCCTGCACATATCCCATATAGCGGGTGTGGCATTCCTAGCACCAACATGTGTGCAGGAATGTGTGCCCATGTATGCCACAGATCGGGGGGACTATGTGCCACGTGCCACACATCACTGTACACTATGGTAGAGATCTGTACCTACCTCAGTGTGGGGTGCATGGATGTGGATGGTGCAGTACATGCAACACGTCATCCCTCCGTGTAGACATGTGTGGTCACCACCATGTCAGTGTGTCAACATGTGTGTATGTCTGCTGCCTGTTGTGAGGGTGTATGCAGATATAGTGTTGTGACTGGACATTGACCACACAGGGTGACCATCCCGTACTGGTGCTGCATTGTACAGCCCTGTCAATGACATACCTGTGAGCCTTACTGGCCACCTGTGCAAGACCACCCCCTGTGACATGGTGCGTGGGTGCATTGTCTTGTGAGGGTGCTGACCACACAGACAGGTGTCCCCATCTGCACACAATGGTGTGTGTGCCATAGAGGCGTACGCACCGCGATTGCGGACATATTCCTGTACTGGTACAGCATCCGACTGCTGCACACCGTGCACCACAGCTGACAGGTGACACCTGCGGTCAGTAGCCAGCACACTGTGTACGACACCTGCAGAATGTCACCATACCTGTACTGTGTCATGCCATGTATGTGATGTCTCTGTCCACCGTAGCCTGTGGCACCGACCACAGGCGTCAGGTGCAGTATATGTGTGGACATGTGCGTCATGTACCGTGTAAGCAACGTTACACTGTATCTGGCTCCGTGCTCCGCAGGTTTATGTGTATAACCTCTCTTCTTGCAATCCCGACTGTCTGTTCTCTATATCACAAAAGCTCTGCACCTGCTCCCATACCATTCCTACATAGGTAAAGTACATGTATACTAAATGGAGTACTACACTGGCCTAGAATCCCCTTGTGTACCCACTTCCCTATAGGTGCCTTCTGACCCAGTTACACAGCAAATGCATTCACATTGTCTGGCATGTCGAAGGGTCAATTGCTAGCGACCTCTCCTGTTCAGATGGTGAATCTGGGCGTCCTGGGCACTGTTACAGGTGCCTCATGGACACGGACAAGCCGCACCTCCCCCAATGAACATAATACATGTGACAGATGCAAATATATAGCCAGACAGGGGGCTGTGCTCTCTCAAACCATGACCAGCAAGACCAAACGGGAGGGGAAGGACACCATGCACACCACAAACCCAGTGTCACATGTGACTATCGCAAATGCTAATCAAACACATGAACACACTAAGACATACCTGGAGGCACTGTTAAAACATGCCACGAACCTAACGAGCCCTCTGTAGCAGACACACAAGCAAATGCCTCCACAAGACATAGGACATGCAACACATAGTTCTCAACGTCAGTGTGCTAAACAGTCAGAGCCCCAAAGGCAACACACACAATGCCAGACACACTTGTAATGGGTGACGCCACTGTCAGACACACCGACGTCCCACCCACCGGACTGAACAAGGGAATGATCACAGTAGGCTGCCTGTCGGGCGCTGGAATCCGCCACATAACACACGCACTCAGGTCACTCCACAGCATGTACAGATATGACGCGGTCATTGCCCATGCTGGTGTCAATGACTGGAGACATACCACCCTGGGATACATTAAAGGAGACATAGAGGGCCACTCAGATTGTGTAGCCCAGGCCAGCATGTCCCTGACCCTGGGCAGTATCCCACCCTCATCAAGTATGATGCCACTATACTGGCTCCAAGTGGTCACCCTTGATAATGTGCCTGGTTACCGGTGTCAGTCTGAGGGGATCCAGATTCCTCATACCTGGGATGACATGCTTGGCACGCCATGCCCCTTCGCAAGGTATGGCTCGCACCTGTCGCCCCTGGTCTTCAAGGGTTTGGCTAAGGCACCTGCCACCCCCACAGTGCCCACTGCAGGCAAGGCTGGAATGATAAACCTACCACCCTACACTACAAACCTGGAGAACAGACAGGGTAATACTGCTCAGTGCCAGTGGTCTACACCCAAACTGCACACCCTCAAATGCCCTCCTCAGTATGGAGGACATCGATGTCAGTGCTGTGACTGCAACATTGCTCAGGGCTGCTGAGAGCCCCCCAGCACTATCAGGTCATACCCCATATCACGCGTTCAGGACCATAACCCGGACCTAACACAGAAGGAGGGGGAGTCTCCATTTCCATGAAGGATACACACACCTCCAGGTTGGCAGAAATGCACGTAGCAGCGGGGAATATCCAGGTGCAATTAACCATGGGTAGGACTGCCCTACAGTTTGTTGCATGCTACTGACCACCCTCCCAAACCCAGGATACCTGCACAGCCTTCCTGAAGACACTGGTGAGTATGAATTCTCTTACAACACCGTCATATTGGGTGACATCAACCACCCATACATAGACCGGGAACATTACCCAGGACACAACACCCTACACCAAAGGTTCCAGGTGTTCATACACCTGAATGCTGTGGAACAACCATGCACCATACCCACAAGGGGGGGAACTATACTAGTTCTGATCATCACACATGGGGACGACATGCTCCACACAGAATGTACATCCCTCAATGGTGAGGTCTGACCATATAGTGAACTCACTGGAGATCCGCATCCTGCACCCAACACCGGCATGGGAGACCACAGTGAAGACCTCTCCACAGTGAACCACACATGTCATACGACTGGTGTGGTACCCTACAAGGCCTCCATGCCAGTGGTAAACACACGCCACACTGATGAAACCCTTACAAATGCCTTCTATGAGCACCCCCAGGAATGTCTGCACCAAGCGATCCTGATAACATCAGGACCTTGTCCACCAAAGGCAGGCACATGGTCTGGTGGACCCCAGCCATTGACAAACCGTACAACAAGAGTTGAAAGCTAATACATGACAGAGCAATATCTGTACCAGGGAGGGCATCACTGATTAATACCGGCGTTAACATATGATCACTCATACAATCATCCAAGGCTGCCTGTGGGACTGGTACTGCAAAGGACACATATGACAACCATAAGGCCTTCCTTAGCTATGGTAGGAACATGGGTGGAAGCACACAGTTATGCCCGGAATTACTCCAGAATGGTACAATGATCACTGAACCCACAGACATTGCCAACAAACCAGCGGACATGTTCCATGAATACATCTACCCTCCCCCCCCCCCCAAGAGGGGACGTATCCATCCCACCAGAGTCTAGCCTCCCAAACATCCCGTATGCCCAGGAGAGAGCTGATATCTGTTAAGCAGTGAACACAGCATCAATGGGACCAGATGGTGTCCCCGGCTGTGTGCTACACAACCTCATTGAGGCCCTCACCTCGCACATAAGGCTGCTGTTTCATCTTAGCCTTACTACGGGCTACGTCCCCGATGGATGGCATACGGCAACTGTGGTCCCACTACACCAGGGTAGTGCTCTTATGGACTCTATACATCCCTGCCCTATCAGCTTGACAAGCCTTGTCTGCAAAGCTGTGGGGAGGTCCATACTGGAGCCCATAAATAAAGACATCGGTGTACAGCAAATACCGGAACATACCCACATCAGCTTAGTCAAGGGCAGATCCTGCCTCCCAAACCTGGTCGACCTGTTTGGAGGAGTCACTAAGGCCATTGATGGGGGTACGTCGGTTTGCACAGACTACCATTACCTGGCGGGAGCGTTCAAACCACACTCCATGTGGGCATCATAGAAAGGCTCACCAGCGTAGATGTAGAGACATATGTCACACGATGGTTTGCCAACTGGATGGGGGTCAAACCCCACAGGGTTTCTGTTCCTGGTGCCATGTCAGCCTCCAAGCTGGTCCCGAGTGGTGGCCCACAGGGCTCAGTCCTGGGCCCCCTCCTGTTCGGCATTCAACTTTCCAATGTGCATGCAAACATAGGGGGATTGTGGCAGACAAGGTATGCAGATGACTGCACACCGGCCACCATACTCAACACCCCATCAGACACGGACATCCACCTGGGGTCTCATAGAAATGGATAACTGGTGCCAGAACCATGACCTGATGCTACATGCCAGGGAAGGTATAGACCTACCCTTTGGGAAAGCCATGTTCACCCCGAATTACCATGTAGGTGGTAATCCATTAAACATGGTGGACGTGATCAGGGACATGGGTACCAAACCTGTCGGTAACCTCTCTCGACACTCACATTGCCACTGTGGTTGGGAAGACATTCCACTGTGCCCACCTGGTCATGAAAGGATTCACATCCACATCAGGGGAGGCCATTGTACCCCTGTACTCTTCACACATCAGACCAATGATTGGGTACAACACCACATTTGGAATGTACCTACCTGACACCTGCAGCACTTGGAAGGACCTCAAACATTCCACAACACAGGGATAAAGGTGCTGAGACATATGTCACACGCTGCCCGACTGAGGGGACTCCGGCTGTATACCTTCTCATCCCGTCTGCTCCGAGGTGATCTGTGCCTGACATACACAGCCATGTCCAACCTGGGTGCCATGGACATGTTCCACCTCCTAGGCTCCAAACAAACACGGGCACAGAAGCAACTGACAGAAACCTCAACACGGACATAAATAGGACATGCTGGAGGGACAGGGTCATCGCCCAGAGACCCCTTACAACATGGGAAAGATTCCCAGCCCATGTGAAGCAGAGCCCCTCACTGACTCTGTCCAAGAATAATCCTGACGTGTGGATGTGTGATCGTAGGTATGCGCCAGGCATCATCTGTGTCACTGCTGGACAGAGGGACAGTGGACCGATGGATGTAGTATCCTCATCCTAAGGGGTGGTGAAAGCCACACACACTCTGGCTAGGCTTACACATGCCGTAGGGCACATAGCCTGGTATGTACCTATGCACCTATGTACCTATGTAGGAGTCCATGCAGGTTGCGGGTACCTGTGGTATGCTGATATTGCCAGATGTGCCTGTGGGTAGCCCACAGCTACACGTGGGGGACCGATAACAGTGCTCCCAGTAGGCACATGCAAGTATACCATATTAGGCATACAGGTTAACAGAACCAACATGGTGCTACACATGTAACCGTCACGCATACCGTGTACACAGCTCAATGTATGCCGCACCTGCACTACATGGTATGTCTGCTGCATGATGTCAGTACACAACCCACGTCACATACGCACCTGTCACCTGTCATACACAACCATTGCAACATACATATCACGCACTATGTGGTCACAGGTATCACATACACCTCTCACTATCTTGTCCACCCTGTGCATCAGAATATATTTGCATAACCGTGCACTGATGGTGTGGATGACATTGCTGCGGCAGAGGCTTCGTCATATGCACAGGGTGATATGTGTGCCAGGGGCATAGGCTGTACCAATGGATGACATCATGTGTGTGTGTAAGGGCCGGTGCATTTACTGGGCATGACTGTGCAGAATGCATGTGGATGTGGTGGAGCCCTACAGTTGTGTCTGCTGTGTGTGGGTATGTGTGTACACAGTTCAGCCATCTGTGATGCCTACATGGGGTATACTTGGCAGCCCCAGACTGTACAGTGCAGGTTGTACGGCTCACTGTGTCCGCCTGCGGCCACGTGTCCCGTGCCTGCCTGGGGTCGCACGGGCACTACCGGGTGGAGGTATGGAGTGGCCACTCCGATGACACATGTCCGCTGGAACCGTGTCCACGCTTGGGACCGGCCAGGGCCGCGTCACGTGGCCTGCTGTGTCCTGGTGTGGTTGGTGTAGCACCAGCTGCACTGCTGCTGCTACCGGCACTGTGTGAGTGGGCATGAGAGGTGGCATGCACCGCCGACCTGCACTAGGTGGTGTTGCTGGCCTACGGCCGCGTGTCCCACGCCTCACCCCTACCAGGTGTTCCAGCATAGACAGCTCACGCCGCGGATTGACATGCCTGGTCGAGGATTCCAACCATCTCACCTAATCGCTTATCCAGAACATCAGCAAGCTGCTGTTGAGCATTCGCCAATGACTGGATGTTCTCATTTAGGAACGGATTTGCCCTCTGCAGCCTCTGCCCTTCTTGGTTCTGCCGTTCAGCACGTGCCTGTGCCGCCATTACAGTCTGGAACATGCGTCTGGTGATACCAGCTGCTGTACCCTGTACGGCAGGTGCATGTCTACCAGAGCTCCTCCTATGAGCAGCACCAGCCACATGCCTGTGTGGCACATCACCAGTCATTACACTGGCAACATGGTGTGTACCCCCACCTTCTGTAGCCACCACACATTCCTGCTCAATGCCAACAGACGCTGACTGTCCTTCCTCTATGGGCAACGGTGATGTGGTATGTGTCGGCATCTGAACCGTGTGCGGAGATGAAGGGGACATAGGTGGGATGTTAATCAATGGCACAGCTTCTGCCCGTGACAACCCTGCCTGTGTCTCATGCATATGGTCATCACCGCTAGTATCTGTGGGGACACTAGCATCAGATGGACAGCAGGAGGGGAACGCATCTACACCACCTGTGAATACAAAGACATACTGTAAGATACATTACACACACGCAGACACACACGCAGACACACACACACACACACGCAGACACACACACAGACACACACACACACACACATGCATGCAGACACAGACATGCAGAGACACACACGCTGACACACACACGCAGACACACACACATGCAGACACATCATGCATGTGATATTGCAGATGGCATGCAGCATTCCCACACCACAGCTCAGTGAATGCAGGCCAGACATTAATAGTGGTAGTATGCATACTGCCCTGGGATGCACACTACATCAGGCAGGTGTCATTTCGGTAGGCATGCAGTACACACATTCATGGTAGTTTGCATGCATCACCGTGATACACCATGTGGCCACAGGCAGGTTAACAGTACACATGGCTGGCGTCACTTTGTCATGTACTCCGCCGACATGTGCGATAACATGTGGACATGTGACAATGGTGTCCCACCACATGCGCCACATCAAACTGGACATCACAGTGCAGTGTTATGTGTACAGGCTACAGATGGAATGCATGTGTAACAAAGATGTCTGTGCAGGTGTGGTTGGTGTGAGCTGTGTACATAGCTATACAGTGAGGAGTACAGGCACTGTGCCACTGCATGGCAGCAAGACACAGGTATGTTTCTGTGCGATGCGTAACATGGACGCATTGCATTGCCATGTCTGCAACACAGTCATGCTGTTCCACAGAACATATATGGTAGACATTGGTGGCACCTCCAGTGGCTGCAGACAGGCATTGCATTTGTCTGGTGTACCACATGAGATGTACAGGTGGACCACTACAGCTATGATCGCACTATGTGTGGACAAAGTGCAACAGTGACTACCCACTCCAGATGTACTGTGTGGCAACATGCCTGTGGGTATCACCCATGGCCATGTTTGACTGGGTCATGGACAATTGTGTGTGATGGGCATCGTGTACACATCCCTGTGGTGGCCCATGTGACATACACCCATACTAGTCTGAGGTGTCACAATCCCGAAGGCTATGCAGACATTGTGGATGTCTGCTATGTCGTGCGTAGGTCATGTCATGGTGTGACACTGTTGCAGACAGAACACCACGTGCATGGGACATGTCATGTGCCATGTCACAACGTGTGCACAATGCAGGGGCATAGATCACATTGGTAACACCTGTGTGCTGGCCAGATCACAGCTCACTATGTGGTACTGTGTGCATACCACAAATGGCATTCTGATGCATACTACACATGCAGCCATTGTAGAACACCTCCACCATTGTATGCATAGCTGACTGCACATATCACACCGATGGGTTATGTGGTGTCATGCCGGTGTATACTAACGGTTGTATCTACTGTACATGGGTGGCGTGTGTGTCGGGTGGTGCAACCTGTATACTGTGACTGGAGCAGACCCAGGTGTGCATGTCATACCTGGCCACATGGGGAATATCGATACACTGTAACATTCCTATTACTAGCAACAGTCTCACCTGCGACGGACCCATGGCTGTGCGACACGCCAGAGGTACCTGTATAGGGGCGACACAACAGTATACACATTATCCATTACTGTAGCCACTGTAAGCACTGTGCATGTCACATCATGTACCTGTGTGGTAGCATGTGTTATGCACATGTCTGCAAACACAACGTAGCATACTGTAGTATGCAGCTTGTGTGGCCATATACCTGGCATGTGTTGGTACATTATGTGGTGTACTGTGACACCCACACCCTCGCCAGTTATCATACACACATGCAAGACTGACTTACCAGGCAGCTCCAGGCTCGTTGTTTGGGAGACACCCACCTCCACGATGGCAGCGAGTGTTTCTGCATGATGTTCCCTGGGTGTCCCCAGACTGGCCAGGAGCTCCTCTGTGTGTGTGAGTGGGTGCTGGCTTGGTGGCCCACCACCTGTCCCACCTTGTTCTCTGGCGATTGCGGCACGCTGTTTCGCGTGCCGTATTAGGTCTGTGCAGTGTCGGCGGATCTGCTGGTAGGTGCGGTTGTTGGTACCCACATTGTTCACC
Organism: Protopterus annectens; assembly: GCF_019279795.1. Taxonomy (NCBI): domain Eukaryota; kingdom Metazoa; phylum Chordata; order Ceratodontiformes; family Protopteridae; genus Protopterus; species Protopterus annectens. The sequence goes on along the minus strand of NC_056741.1, from coordinate 788,240,105 downwards.
CTCCTGCGCATATCCTGCCAGACGTCATCCCGCTGCTGTGCTTGCTCTGGCACATGGCTGAATAGTAGCTCGTAGTTGTCGTGGAGCAACGGTATAATCACGTCATCCTCCTGGCGGCTGAAGGCTGGCAGCCGGGAACGTGGCATTATCTGTAAGACATAATGATGGTGACAGGTCACATGTACACTGATGTACTGGCATACTGCTGGACATACATTGCTATGACATGTACGACATCTGCACAGTAATCTCTGCGATGCATCATGGCAGTGACACAGCTGACGTGTTGCTGTCACACCATAAAGCAGTGGGTATCATATCATATCTGTGTGTCAACTCATCACACTGTACACACACCATGTTGATGGTAACCTGCTGTGGACATGTGTACCTGCCTGCACCTGTGTTCATAGCAGTTGGCACGTGTCCCAATGTGCACACAGTTCTACTGTTCACCTGGATGCTGTGTATATGTCACTAGGCATCACGTACGCAGCCATTATGAACGTCAGCGGTGGCACTGCACACATACACATGGACACCTGTACATGCATGTGTTGTGCCATGTACATCTACACAGCACTGTATGGGTGTTGGACAACCTGCCACGGCTCACCTGTATTGCACATGTGATACACATGGGACATTGTGTAACCATGTGACATTAGCAGGGAAGGTCATGCATAGCATGTAAAGCGCACGTTGTACACACCAACACACAGCACCTGTGACACCACAGGGTGCATCAGTGCCACGTTACTGCTGTGGACGGTTGATAGTGCAAGTGCCATTTGTCCATCGCACCATGTATGACTGTGATAGCATGTGCAGCCTTGCTGGGCAGGGCTGCATGGTATGGCAGAGTATGTCACATACATGGCACAGGGATGTGTCCCACCTGGAGGGTACTGATATTGGCAGGGTGGCTGTCCATTCCATATGTCATTGCTATGTGTATATAGACATTACACATGTCTATCATCATGGTGTGGACAATGGCCTTCTGCAAGGTAGGCAGCACGCTGCTTGGTGGGGGTGTGTATGGTGCATGCAGGTATTGCACATCCATGCATACACATTACCCCTGACAGGTGCTATGTGCTGCAATATTCTTCAACACAGTGCTGTATGTGCCCACACACTGCTATCCCATGCACATGGATGGTTGCCTGGCCTGACATGGGTACCACATATGTCTACATCCAGTGCCTGCTGCCACCCCCATGTCAGCTGGTGCACCACACAGCGCCATCCCTCCCACAGGGAGCATGGTGTTGGGCACAGCATAGGTATCCATGTATGGAGACAGGGATGTTCACATAGCAGGGGCACTGATGGTATCATCCATCGGACCATACATGTATGACGCACACCTCACACACACAGCCCATTCAGTATGTTGTTCGCAACACTGACACAGCTATACTGCTAGGCCAGGGACATTCCCAGACGTACATACACAGATGCATGAACATCTGTCTGTGGCATGGGCTACAATAATGGTGGGGTTCAACACATAATGTGTTTGAGTGTGGCTGGCGCTGACGTTCTGTGCACATGTCTACACAGTAAGCCTGTTCTACAGTAGCCAGCGGTGATGTGCTGTGCACATGTCAATGCTGCACATTGTGTTGGTGTCTGTCAGTCCACAGGCCACTGGTGGGACACACAGGGGTATTAGTATTACATATATGCATGCCACCCTGTGCTGCTGTACTGCTAGCTTCTCGGGTGCTAATGTGTCATGGACATGCACCTTACCCTAACAGGTGGTAGTGGGTTGCCACCCGTACCCATCTCCTCTTGTGGGTTGCTATGATCAACACCCTCTTTGTATTGTATGTTCAGGCTATGCACCTGTGTGGGGCATGTGGGCATGCAATGCACTACCTGCACCTTTTGCACCCATTGCAGAACATGTCACACAGGTACACTGGCAGCCATACACTTCACAGCTTGATGATGGTACAACACGTGTTGTACACACGTAACATATCCTGTTGGACATGGTCATATGTACAGGCATGTCCAACAGTCACGTACCACTGCTACCCCTACATGATGGATATGCAGTACATGTGGCGGTACAGCAACTGTCACATGTAGTCATGCAATGCCCCCCTACCTACATGGCATGGTACTGCCTGTGGGGGATATGCGTCTGCATCCATGCTATGGCCATAGCTGACAGTTGTACATCGATATGTGCAACATACCTCATTTGGTGTTCTCATGGGTGCATGTTCAACATGGCTCCGCATTGTTTGTGTCTGTCACACAGTCATTGTTGTACATGGTTTACATGCCAGCCATGGCTTACTGTGTGTGATTCCATGTACTTCATTGGGATACCAGCATTATACATTATAACAGCGTATTCCAGCCATCACATAGCCTTCCTAGCTGACACTGTTAGCCAGCCAGTAGGAGGTGTTCTGCCATCTGCACATAGATCACACAGTACGAGGGCGGCTGACACGCATTCTGGGGACAGGGTTCTGACAGCTGTGGATGGGTGTGATGCTGTCGACAACCATGACTGCACCTGATGGTCACATCTGGATGGGTAACATTCACAACACACACCTACCTTCACGTAGTAACACATCATCCACAACAATGGACATTCCTGCCAGAACAATGTGTGCAGTATGTCTGTATGACCACTGCAGGCACCACTGGTGGCCCCCAGCATGGCAGCCAACAGCACCAGTGTATATCCTGTGGAACCATGGGTTACACCATTCACAACACACATGTCTCAGATGACCCTGTTGTGGATCACAGTGCAGTTCCACACATCATGTTACACTAGGCATCATGCACTGATATGTTGCGGATGTGTGAACAGCTGTACAACTCAACATATGCACACATGACACATCACCTGGTACGACATGTCTGTCATTCAACATGTTATTGTGACCGCCCTGTGATGGCATTATACAGGCTACGTGTACTGGGACATGTGATGGCTCATCGGGTATATTCACCCTCTGGGTGTGTGTCTAGCCAAGTGTACAGTAGGCAGTGGTCTGAACACAGGGACACTGTACATTGACCTACTCTGTCACTGCAACTGTTGACTATGCTCATACTGTACTTATACAGGCATGTGGTATCTGACCACTATGACAGTCCTGGTCGACCACACTGCTCTGGCACACATGACCCGCGGACATCTGCCTGGGGTGTGGAGCACACATGTACATCTTCACATGCTATACTGCCTCTGTGGCAGTGTCACATGACTGTCTCCAGCAGGGCTGTAACAGGCAGGCATGGCATGGGGTCATGTGGGACAATGCTTGCACCTTCACTGTGCTGCACACAAGCAAGGCACACACACTAGTGCACCACTCACATTTATCTGCAGTGCCTGGACCTGCCTCCATGCTCTGCACAGCACACCTGCAAGTACAGATTGTACACGGATCATACCGTCCCAGGCACATACCTGGACTGCTTTTACACAGGTGTGGGGATCCCACATCACACAGTGTTTTGCACACATACTGGATATGTGCTGAACACAATGCATCGTAGGGTGCTCCATGTTCAGATACCCATGTTTGTGACCGCTAGACACATTGTAACATGCAACAGAGCTTACACTGTACACCACAGGTTACATGCTGTTTGTGTTGTCATACTGTACATTGGGCCTCAGACAGCTGATACTGCCATGTGCTGACAGCAGCAACCCACACTTCCCTAGAATGGACACCCATGTACCCACACATGGCTTGAGGCATGCACTCCACCTAGCTGGGTGGCACATTACACAACACATACCATACCTATACTACCCTCAGCATGCACGCGATACCTCCATGTGTCTGGTGTGTTAAACCTGGGGTTATCCCAACTGTAGATGAACATATATGTTACAGCCCTGCTAGCCACACCCTGGACATACACCCATCGCAGCATACATGGTACATGTGTTCTACAGACAGTACTACTGACATCTGCTGACAGGTGTTGTTAATGGCATGGCACCCGGCCAGATGGACAGTGTACATAACTATGCTGACACATACCACAGTGCACTTCCGTGGAATGTACACAATGGTAGGGACCATGCTATTCCACACAGAGACATGGCGGTACTGGCCTTTTCACAGACAGCCACGGTGGTGGTCATGTTCCATGCACATCTGCTGTATGGGCACATGTGCAGAGCTGTTGCCCACGGTGGTGTATATTCACATGTGTGGGGTGCATCACTTGACAGCCATGGTGGGTCCTCGTGGTCCATCACATGCTCCAAGCCTAGCTACCTACACATGACTGCCGCGACATTGTTGCAGTGTGGGTCCTCAGGCAGTGTGGAGGTATGTCTGTGTTGTTTGGCTACATCCACATTCGATGTCACGTACAACAGTCACCCCGGCATTGCAGACTGACATAATGTTGGCAACATGCCAGGCAATGGTGTACTTTACCAACAATACACACTCTCACTCACTACAGGGTTGCAATCCATACATGGGACATCATAGTGTCCCTGTGGACACATACATGGTACTGCCATGCGCACGTTATGTCCTAAGACACTGTCCCAATGTCACCTTCCGATCTCCCCTAGCTGTTATGTCCCACCAACCTGTTTGGTATGTGTCTCCTCACCAGCCCACTGAATTCACTGCTAGCCTGTTGCCGGACATTGTGTACCTTGACCATCACACTGCCGCATCTATCGCACTACACATGGGTGGCACTGCATTGCATGTGTGGGACTACATTCGTACACCCATGACTGGACCATTCTGTATGGCACTGGGGTACATCCTCACAAGCGTGCTTCATGCACTCATTGATGACCTACATGCCTTTACTGGCACCCTTGTTGGGCTTCTGTGTACCACAGCACGCCACATATACATGCTGGCCACCTGTCATACCATTGCATGGGTGGTTGGTGTGGTACAGAGGGCAACAGATCAGACATTGTCCTCACATTGCCCTCCAGCACCATTCCACGTTCTAGTATTGGTAACGCATACATCCACCTGCACATCATACCCTGTGTCTCAGGATGTTAGGGCTATATGACTCCTGGACAGGACACACAGTGGTGCAAGCATATCATGCTACCTACTACATAACTGTCAGGTACATATGGCATTACACAGTCGGTGTGTGAGGCCCCTCATGTTCACTATTTGCTTACATACACAACATGCTGTCACAGAGTACTGTCCATGCCTAGATATCCCACATCTACATACCTGGCACCATTATAGCTCCACCAGAGCTCATACTGATAACAACCGTATGGGTGTTGGTGTGGCAGATGCATCATGTGGGTGTCATGGCATCAGGATGTGCATGACACATGGTGCATGCACATCACCTTGCATAGCAACATTCATCCACTGAGTATCACATGGATACTGTCCCGTACATACATATCACATTGTACATGGTTGCTGCACAAATACCAAATGCCTTCACATGGTGCTGTGGTTACCGTATTCCACTGTGGCATGGGTACATCTGCAGGAGCCACACCTATCTGTACTATGTGTGATGCTGGTACATAGGTAGCCATTGTACCTGTGGCATGCCACAATATCTACACACGGGCAAGTATTACAATACCACATTAGTGGTGTACCTTCCTAGCAACGGCTACAACTTTACATGGCACAGCATTGTCATGCCATGATGTACCAGGCTCAGACAGTTTACATGTATGGGGCTGACAGACGGAAAACACATCTGTACACACATCTGCGCCTACCACATACACAGGGTGTCTTCTGCTCTGACATGGAGCATGTCCTCCGCAGATTACTGATGCATGTAGTACTCATACATGGCAATTGCAGTGGGCAGTGTGAACCGACCACTCATTGGATATGTGCACACATGACACACGTATGGGTTGGGCTTCTGTGTTACTTCATAAGAGACACAACACACACCATGCTGGGAACATAGGTCCTGTGCACATCCCACAGGGACACACAGTGGCACTGTTCATGTGATAGCTCCCTTGCTGTTTGGGTGACATGTAGTCATGGTACCACCACAGCAGCAGTACTGTGTAGACATGCGGTTGACACCCACCTCTGCTGTTCACTGGACACTACCATGGGAGGTGACACTACTGTGTACACTGCACATGTGTTTACATGGACCTGCCGGACTTCATTGTTGCCCACATTGCACCTGCTACAGATCGTTTGGCCATGGTTACTTGGTGTTCCTTCCATTTCAGATGGCTGTTATGCTAATACTCTGTCCCATATGTACAGGCTGTACAATGTATCCTGTTATTGTACATACCAATAGGCAATAACTCCATTATGTATGATATGCCTGTGATACTGTGTATGATGTCTGTCATATCCACCATGACAGCTTTTACATTACACATAGTTGACATAGTATCCCCTACTGCAAGGCATATGTGCGTCGGGCTGGCGACATTCGTATGACATCGACGGGTTTATGCCCATACACATGTGTGCTGTGACAGTATACATACATGTCCTATCCTGCTATGGCACTTCCTTGTTGGACATCCACTGCCAGCATCGGGCGTGTGGTGAGGCATTGTTCTCTGTTATGCCCCCTGTGGCAGCCCTTGTGTTGTTATCCTGGCTGTGTACATAATGTCCCACTGCTGTACACTATGTGTCCATACAGTCATTGGTATGCTCTAGCAGGATAGCACTACATAACCACACCTTTCACCACTCTCTGCATTATGGACAAGTATTTATTACTTTGATGAAAACACCATTCACACCACAGTACAGCTTAAGTCATTACACACATCATCGTTACACACCCATACATATCATGGGTTCTACATACCTTGTCTGTGTTTCCTTCCCGTTTGTTATGTATGTCACTATTCCGATTTCTTCCCTCTATCCGTTTTCCATGGAGTACTAGTTTAGGTATGAGCATACGGTTTGAATATCCTGGAGTCATCCTTATATCCGTCGATACCTGGCGACATGTGGGTTCATCAAGCACCAATAGCTGTTCCTCAGTGTGTACTTGTGCACATATCACCTATGCATCTACTCCATTCGGCCACATTATGCATCATAACTAGGGTATGGTTGCATTCCTCACCTGGGCGTTGGTTATTTCTGCCCTACCATCGTGGAGAGTATTTGGTCTGTATTGTGTTATATTATGTAACTGCAGCCGCCATGTGTGGGCGCATATAGTACATTTCAGAAAGTGGTGTTAGCCGTGGATTGTGTTATTGTTTGGTATGGTATTATGTTCAACATGTGGGTGTCCCTGTCCTGTCTGAAATAAGCGCCTGTTGATGGCGCTTTTGCATTCGGATGTGTAAATATAGCTGTAAGCCAGAGTATTCTTAAACAAATGGATGCAAGTATGCATCCCGCTGTTGATACTTGTTTCCTACCTTGTAGATGTTGCGTTATGCAGCTGTCATTGACTGCCTGTATGTTTGTGCTGCTATTACGGCTTGTATCCCTTTGATATGCGATGTATGGGGAATATCGGAGGTTGTAGGTGGGTGACGGATACTGAAGTTGTGGGCCTTGCATCTCTACATACACGGTATGCTCTTGTCTGTGTGCTCCATCCCCTGCCTGGGAGTTGACAGTTACTTGTGCTCGTTGTTCTGGGAGTGTAGGTTGTGTTGTTGTCATGTGGTGTTGGTATCACCTCGGGCAAAAGTGTGCTTCCTGCATGTATTCCTCTGTCACATCGGGGTGGTATATCTCTTTGATTTGTTTGTAATGCCGTGGACGACACTATCCCCTTGTCATTCTGTCACGGATATTTACCTTCATTGTGGTCCCTGTACTTGGGATGGCCTGTTTGTTAGTGGTTGCACCTATTCAGGGTGTGGCGACATTAAGCTTGTTTGATAATTTGTAGAACACACAGCGGTGTTTGCAGGGTTTATTATCGTCTGATAGCATTACGCGATCAGTACCGAGGTAGCACATAGATCTTTCAGCGTACATGCCTATTGCTGTGTAACTTTGCCGACGGATCGCTTTGCAATTAGCATATCGGTGTACCATATCTACGTCATGATTAGTACATACCTTTTCCATTTCATGTGGGGTATATTCCTGTGGTACATTCTGGGACATTTTCACTTTGCATCGTCATACGTGCTTTGCACACGCTAGCCAGGGTGGGCTCTCAGTACTACTTTTGGGACTTACTGGTGTACATACACCCATGGGGTTACTGTACTGTATGCCTACACATGTTATTCCACTCCGCCTCTACATGGCACCAACATTGCCACATTTTACAGTGGCACACATTACACTCAAGCCTGGCGAAACACACGGCACTCCTTTCACACACGCATTACCATACACATACTCGTGGCAGTCACGAAGGGACGGTTTTGTGCACCTCAGTACCAAGTGCGGCCGCATCACACCGGTAGGCAGTGTCTACCTCCCCCATCCTTGTCATCATAGTATTACCAGCGCGTATGTACTGTTACTGTAATGTGGCCTGGCGATCATTCCGACTTTGCGGTTATGTGCATTTCGTTATGTTGACACTTTCCATGGTGTGTAATAAGGCGGTTTCCTCTTCTGTTAAACCTCCCAGATGCTCATAGGCTGTCTTTCTACTATGTTTACTATGTACAGATATCATGCGCTATGGTTACTTCTTCTGCTGTCATACTACATCCCTCTGACTTCCCTGTCTTACCTTGTTGTATGTATATGTATATGTGTACCATATATTTCTATGTATGTATTATATCTATCTACATATCTGTGTACATGCACATATCTACATGTCTATATGTATACACCTTACTGGCGAGCATTTAACGCAGCATACAGCTTAACGCCGTCTCGCTGTAGGGACTTCTCTTGTCGCGACGGGTTCAGGGTGTTGGCGCTTACATGTCTCCGCTGGCTGTTGGGTGTGCAGTGTTTGGGTGCTGCGCCTATGTGCGGAAAGTCACTGCATACAGGGCCTACCCATACGGTACACTTTTACGGGTGACTCATGTTTGTGTGTGCGCCATCCATTTCACTGTGTGTGTTGCAGGTAGGGAAGTGTGTCAGTCCCGTAGGGGCCTATGCTGTCAGGAGTATAAAGTGCTTCTCACGTTCCCTCTTGCACAGGGCATAGGCATATTGGTGCGCACTCCGTCGTCTTGCCTACTGAAGGCACAGCACAGTGTGTTCATGGTCCTGAACCCTCTGGTGCCTGGACTGGCTGCCAACAGGCTGTGGTGGGCTTTGGTGGGTTCCGCTCACCATTATGTCCCTGCAGCAGCTGCTTCCGACTTGGGACTCGCCCATTATGTAGCATGGCACATACTATGAATATGTGGGCATTACATGTGCCTGGAAGGAGAGTACCTGCAAGGGCTCCACCGGATGTATCCCAAGCACTGAACACGTGGAAATTTCCTCAGCATCCCAAACACATGCCTCTATGATTATTCTGGTTTGTGCGCGGTATTGCCTCATTATGGGCGTTCTTGCATGTGTGTGTGTGTGTGTATTTCTGATGGGGGTCATCATCCACGGCTCCAGTGCATAGCCAGCGCATCCCCACAAGTGTGCCTTGTGGGATGTCCCCCTATGTGAATACCTGGTACAGCTGTGAGGCATGCCAGATATGGGAGTTAAGTGGGTAGCTTCCAGGGAGACTGCCATCACACACACATCCATGATAATGCCCTGCGCATTGCACATGACCTGGCAATTGATGGAGGTAATCTTTGGCGGTTTATGTAGCGTCTACCCTGGGTTCCCCAGGTGGTGACTTGATTTTGTATGTGCATACAGTCTATCACACCCAGTACCTCCGGTATTGTGCCACCACGGTGGAAGCAGTACACATATTGCTGGCCAACTCCTCCTGAGATCTGGGGAAGTATGAGTATGTCTCATTGGCATGTGTGGTAACATGGCGTCCAGAGAAACTGATGTAGTACCCTGGATGCTGATGCCTGTGAGATGCCCATTATATCCCCAGTTGGCCTCTTTGAAAGGTACCTGTGGCCAGTATTACTCCGCAAGGCTTACACATACCTTTGTGTCCACTCGGGATGGGCTCCCTCTGGTTGTTTCTTTGTTCCTCAGGCGTGTGGGCACAGCTCCACTATTTGCTGTAAAGTGTCCCTATCCACCCCTGTAATGCTTCTACTATCTCCAGGTCCTGTAGCCCCTGGTAGGTTACCCTTGGTCTGAACACTCTCCTTCTCCCTTCTGGGAGGCCTACGGTGGTTGTGTGCACCTCCTCCACACAACTCCGTCTGTCTCTAAATTCTTCACATGCTGATGGATCACGTGCCACGGCTGGCACCTGGGCAACATGTACAGGTTTTAAAAGTTCTATGTCTTTACACCTATGGTGCGGCGTTTGGGAATACACGGCTGTGTGTTCTGTGCATTCACACACTTTATACTGTTGTGCTGTACACCCGGTGATGTCATAGGGTGTGTCTTTGCTGACGTATTCTGGGGATTATTATCTTCCGTGGTTTTACCATTGGCACTGCAACACACTGTTTGCCTTTGGTGTTGCGTTACTCTTCACCTGCAATGGAAGTTATCTTCGACCTTACCTTACTGTTTCTGCCCTTTGCACTCTACTATTTCCTCTGGCAATGCATCCTGCAGAGCCCTGTCGTAAGTGTGTAGTTTCTGGGTCTCGCCTTGGCATATCGCGGCGTGCGTTTGTGTACGTATTGCTGCCGCCATTATGCTGCCTGTCTACTTGGCTCTGCTGTGCTTCTCGGTTCTTCACTCTTTGCAGTCTGCTACCTCCTCTACTTTCTTTGCATTCATATGCCTCCCCTATCCCATTTTGCAGGTTTCTGCATGCAGAGTTGTCAGCTGCATGGTGTGGCCACCAATACCTCCATTGGGTTGGGATTACAACTGATTGGCTCATTACTACTCCAATTACACTGCTTCACTGTGATTTCTCCCATACATTCCTCAACATCACCTTCCTGTATCCAGTTGTTGTTTGGCGGGCGGGCGTCACATGACTGGGTTAAGGGGCGTGGTCATCCCTCGTGCACATGCACACTCTGGGCGCTTGTGACAGTGCTCTCCAGCTCAACTATTTCCCCCCACACGCCCGGTCCTGCAGCTGTGATGTGGCAATGTACAGCCCATGTTCTGCTGGGCTCCAATGTGCTTCCTCCTACAGTGGCACACACCCCTCTGCCCAGGTGACATGTATTCCCTCTGAGCCACTCCTCGGTGTATTACCACTGCGCATACTGTTTGGTACAGCCTTACGCGGTGGGGGTTTTGCGATTCAGTATTATCTGCCTCATTTGCATGGCATTGACTACTAATTCATAGTTACCACGCTCGAACACTGCACGACTACCTTGGCAACCCCTTGCACCGTATGTTCAACGGCTTTCCATGCATGTCATGGTGTATTGCTGTCAGAAGCTGATGTGTATTACACTGCTCTTTTATGACATTGTCATATTATTTCATTGTTTAAGCACCTTCAGCGAGACATGTCCTGGGGTTCTGCTGTGAGTTTCTGTGGACATACCATTTATGTTATATTTACATGTTGTGCATGTTTTCTTTTGACATTCTACTCTGTGTCTTTCGCCATTGGCATGTGGCAACAGTGCGATGATACCACAGTTGACAGCCTTCGATTACCTCTATGTTATGTTTGGGTAAATGTAAAACCGTTTTTAGTTTACATTGCCGTGTCTGCTCTACTGCTACGCCTCGCGCCATAGTACCGCAGGATCGCTATATACCTTCATTTGCATGGTGCAACACCGCACATTACGGGGGTGTTTAGCACGTACCCACGCCGGAGGCAACACAGATCAGCGCCGCGCCCGGTAGTGCACGCGGAATTGGATCATACCTGAATCGCTCGGTGGCCATATTTGGCATTGTGTAACGCCCTACGCTATCGCGCCCCGCCTGGCTTAATAGCATTCATGAATCCCCTTGAGGGTTTATAGTTTTTAAAATTATTCATAATGCTCAAAATACCAAACTGACTAAATCCAAAGTTTTGGGTGGAGGCTCCCTGCCAGCATCCCTTGAAAGGCAACCCTATACCAGTGTCTATTTTGCCTTAGCCACGAGGTTAGGGGTGAATTCAATTTGAGATGGCAAAGGAAGATATGTAATGTGAATCATATTTTGCTGTCTCCTCAAATAAATGCCACAGATACATTATAACAGCGTATTCCAGCCATCACATAGCCTTCTAGCTGACACTGTTAGCCAGCCAGTAGGAGGTGTTCTGCCATCTGCACATAGATCACACAGTACGAGGGCTGACACGCATTCTGGGGACAGGGTTCTGACAGCTGTGGATGGGTGTGATGCTGTCGACAACCATGACTGCACCTGATGGTCACATCTGGATGGGTAACATTCACAACACACACCTACCTTCACGTAGTAACACATCATCCACAACAATGGACATTCCTGCCAGAACAATGTGTGCAGTATGTCTGTATGACCACTGCAGGCACCACTGGTGGCCCCCAGCATGGCAGCCAACAGCACCAGTGTATATCCTGTGGAACCATGGGTTTACACCATTCACAACACACATGTCTCAGATGACCCTGTTGTGGATCACAGTGCAGTTCCACACATCATGTTACACTAGGCATCATGCACTGATATGTTGCGGATGTGTGAACAGCTGTACAACTCAACATATGCACACATGACACATCACCTGGTACGACATGTCTGTCATTCAACATGTTATTGTGACCGCCCTGTGATGGCATTATACAGGCTACGTGTACTGGGACATGTGATGGCTCACCGGTATATTCACCCTCTGGGTGTGTGTCTAGCCAAGTGTACAGTAGGCAGTGGTCTGAACACAGGGACACTGTACATTGACCTACTCTGTCACTGCAACTGTTGACTATGCTCATACTGTACTTATACAGGCATGTGGTATCTGACCACTATGACAGTCCTGGTCGACCACACTGCTCTGGCACACATGACCTGCGGACATCTGCCTGGGGTGTGGAGCACACATGTACATCTTCACATGCTATACTGCCTCTGTGGCAGTGTCACATGACTGTCTCCAGCAGGGCTGTAACAGGCAGGCATGGCATGGGGTCATGTGGGACAATGCTTGCACCTTCCACTGTGCTGCACACAAGCAAGGCACACACACTAGTGCACCACTCACATTTATCTGCAGTGCCTGGGACCTGCCTCCATGCTCTGCACAGCACACCTGCAAGTACAGATTGTACACGGATCATACGTCCCAGGCACATACCTGGACTGCAACACACACAGGTGTGGGGATCCCACATCACACAGTGTTTTGCACACATACTGGATATGTGCTGAACACAATGCATCGTAGGTGCTCCATGTTCAGATACCCATGTTTGTGACCGCTAGACACATTGTAACATGCAACAGAGCTTACACTGTACACCACAGGTTACATGCTGTTTGTGTTGTCATACTGTACATTGGGCCTCAGACAGCTGATACTGCCATGTGCTGACAGCAACCCACACTTCCCTAGAATGGACACCCATGTACCCACACATGCTTGAGGCATGCACTCCACCTAGCTGGGTGGCACATTACACAACACATACCATACCTATACTACCCTCAGCATGCACGATACCTCCATGTGTCTGGTGTGTTAAACCTGGGGTTATCCCCCCCTTTGTAGATGAACATATATGCTTCACAGCCCTGCTAGCCACACCCTGGACATACACCCATCGCAGCATACATGGTACATGTGTTCTACAGACAGTACTACTGACATCTGCTGACAGGTGTTGTTAATGGCATGGCACCCCGGCAGATGGACAGTGTACATAACTATGCTGACACATACCACAGTGCACTTCCGTGGAATGTACACAATGGTAGGGACCATGCTATTCCACACAGAGACATGGCGGTACTGGCCTTTTCACAGACGCCACGGTGGTGGTCATGTTCCATGCACATCTGCTGTATGGGCACATGTGCAGGCTGTTGCACGGTGGTGTATATTCACATGTGTGGGGTGCATCACTTGACAGCCATGGTGGGTCCTCGTGGTCCATCACATGCTCCAAGGCTAGCTACCTACACATGACTGCCGCACATTGCAGTGTGGGTCCTCAGGCAGTGTGGAGGTATGTCTGTGTTTGGCTACATCCACATTCGATGTCACGTACAACAGTCACCCAGGCATTGCAGACTGAGATAATGTTGGCAACATGCCAGGCAATGGTGTACTTACCAACAATACACACTCTCACTCACTACAGGGTTGCAATCCATACATGGACATCATAGTGTCCCTGTGGACACATACATGGTACTGCCATGCACACGTTATGTCCTAAGACACTGTCCCAATGTCACCTTCCGATCTCCCTAGCTGTTATGTCCCACCAACCTGTTTGGTATGTGTCTCCTCACCAGCCCACTGAATTCACTGCTAGCCTGTTGCCGGACATTGTGTACCTTGACCATCACACTGCCGCATCTATCGCACTACACATGGGTGGCACTGCATTGCATGTGTGGGACTACATTCGTACACCCATGACTGGACCATTCTGTATGGCACTGGGGTACATCCTCACAAGCGTGCTTCATGCACTCATTGATGACCTACATGCCTTTACTGGCACCCTTGTTGGGCTTCTGTGTACCACAGCACGCCACATATACATGCTGGCCACCTGTCATACCATTGCATGGGTGGTTGGTGTGGTACAGAGGGCAACAGATCAGACATTGTCCTCACATTGCCCTCCAGCACCATTCCACGTTCTGGTATTGGCAACGTACACATCCACCTGCACATCATACCCTGTGTCTCAGGATGTTAGGCTATATGACTCCTGGACAGGACACACAGTGGTGCAAGCATATCATGCTACCTACTACATGTCATGTACATATGGCATTACACAGTCCTCAGTCATGGGGCCCCTCATGTTCACTATTTGCTTACATACACAACATGCTGTCACAGAGTACTGTCCATGCCTAGATATCCCACATCTACATACCTGGCACCATTATAGCTCCACCAGCTCATACTGATAACAACCGTATGGGTGTTGGTGTGGCAGATGCATCATGTGGGTGTCATGGCATCAGGATGCATGACACATGGTGCATGCACATCACCTTTGCATAGCAACATTCATCCACTGAGTATCACATGGATACTGTCCCCGTACATGCATATCACATTGTACATGGTTGCTGCACACACAAATGCCTCACATGGTGCTGTGGTTACCGTATTCCACTGTGGCATGGGTACACATCTGCAGGGCCACACCTATCTGTACTATGTGTGATGCTGGTACATAGGTAGCCATTGTACCTGTGGCATACACACATCTACACACGGGCAAGGTTACAATACCACATTCGTGGTGTACCTTCCACAACGGCTACAACTTTACATGGCACAGCATTGTCATGCCATGATGTGTACCAGGCTCAGACAGTTTACATATGCGGCTGACAGACGGAAAACACATCTGTACACATCTGCATACCACATACACAGGGGTGTCTTCTGCTCTGACATGGAGCATGTCCTCCGCATTACTGATGCATGTAGTACTCATACATGGCAATTGCAGTGGGCAGTGTGAACCGACCACTCATGGATATGTGCACACATGACACATTGTATGGGTTGGGCTTCTGTGTTACTTCCGCAGACACAACACACACCATGCTGTGGAACATAGGTCCTGTGCACATCCCACAGGGACACACAGTGGCACTGTTCATGTGATAGCTCCCTTGCTGTTTGGGTGACATGTAGTCATGGTACCACCACAGCAGCAGTACTGTGTAGACATGCAGTTGACACCCACCTCTGCTGTTCACTGGACACTACCATGGGGAGGTGACACTACTGTGTACACTGCACATGTGTTTACACATGGACCTGCCGGACTTCATTGTTGCCCACATTGCACCTGCTACAGATCGTTTGGCCATGGTTACTTGGTGTTCCTTCCATTTCAGATGGCTGTTATGCTAATACTCTGTCCCATATGTACAGGCCATACGTATCCTGTTATTGTACATACCAATAGGCAATAACTCCATTATGTATGATATGCCTGTGATACTGTGTATGATGTCTGTCATATCCACCATGACAGCTTTACATTACACATAGTTGACATAGTATCCCCTACTGCAAGGCATATGTGCACGTCGGGCGCACATTACGTATGACATCGACGGTTTATGCCCATACACATGTGTGCTGTGACAGTATACATACATGTCCTATCCCCTGCTATGGCACTTCCTTGTTGGACATCCACTGCCAGCATCGGCGTGTGGTGAGGCATTGTTCTCTGTTATGCCCCCCTGTGGCAGCCCTTGTGTTATCCTGGCTGTGTACATAATGTCCCACTGCTGTGCACACGGTGTCCACAGTCATTGGTATGCTCAGCAGGATAGCACTACATAACCACCTTTCACCACTCTCTGCATTATGGACAAGTATCATTACTTACAAACACCATTCACATACAGTACAGCTTCGTCATACACATCATGCGTTACACACCCATACATATCATGGGTTCTACATACCTTGTCTGTGTTTCCTTCCGTTTTTCGTTGCGTATGTCACTATTCCGATTTCTTCCTCTATCCGTTTTGGAGTACTAGTTTGGTATGAGCATACGGTTTGAATATCCTGGGAGTCATCCTTATATCCGTCGATACCTGCGACATGTGGGTTCATCACACCAATAGCTGTTCCTCAGTGTGTACTTGTGCACATATCACCTATGCATCTACTCCATTCGTACATTATGCATCATAACTAGGGTATGGTTGCATTCCTCACCTGGGCGTTGGTTATTTGCCCTACCATCGTGGAGATGGTCTGTATTGTGTTATGTTATGTGTAACTGCAGCCGCTATGTGTGGCGACAGGTACATTTCGCAGTGGTGTTAGCCGTGGATTGTGTGTGTTGGGTATGGTATTATGTTCGACATGTGGGTGTCCCTGTCCTGTCGGCGTCTGTTGATGGCGTTTTGCATTCGGATGTGTAACATAGCTGTTGTATTCCTTTAAACAACGGATGCAAGTATGCATCCGCTGTTGATACTGTTTCCCACGCGAGATGTTGCGGTTATGCAGCTGTCATTGACTGCCTGTATGTTTGTGCTGCTATTACGGCTTGTATCCCTTTGATATGTGCGATGGGGAATATCGGAGGTTGTAGGTGACGGATACGAGTTGTGGGCCTTGCATCTCTACATACACGGTATGCTTGTCTGTGTGCTCCATCCCTGCCTGGGGAGTTGACAGTTACTTGTCTGTTGTTCTGGGAGTGTAGGTTGTGTTGTTGTCATGTGGTGTTGGTATCACCTGCGTGTGTGCTTCCTGCATGTATTCCTCTGTCACATCGGTGGTATATCTGCGGTTGTTTGTACGTGACGACTATCCCTTGTCATTCTGTCACGGATATTTACCTTCATTGTGGTCCTGTACTTGGGATGGCCTGTTTGCCAGTGGTTGCCACCTATTCAGGTGGCGATTGCTTGTTTGACACTTGTAGAACACACAGCGGTGTTTACGGGCCGATACGTGGCCACGATCAGTACCGGGGTAGCACATGCGTCTTTCCGCGGTACATGCCTATTGCTGTGTAACTTTGCCGACGGATCGTTTTGCAATTAGCATATCGGTGTCATACATACGGTCATGATTAGTACATACGCCCTTTCCATTTCATGTGGGGTATATTCCTGTGGTACATTCTGGGACATTTTCACTTTGCATCGTCATACGTCGCCACACGCCTAGCCAGGGTGGGGCTCTCAGTACTACTTTGGGACTACTGGTGTACATACACCTGGGGTTACTGTACTGTATGCCTACACATGTTATTCCACTCCGCCTCACATGGCACCAACATACACATTTTACAGTGGCACACACATTACACTCGCACAGCGAAACACACGGCACCCTCACCGCACACATACACATACTGTGGCAGTCACAGGGACGGTTGCACACAGTACCTGCGTGGGCCGCATCACCGGCGGCAGTGTCTACCTCCCCCCTCATATCATCATAGTATTACCCGCGCATGTACTGTTACTGTAATGTGGCCTGGCGATCATTCCGACTTGCGGTTATGCATTTCGGTATGTTGACCTTTCCATGGGTGGCGGTTTTCTCTTCTGTTAAACCTCCCAGATGCTCAGGTTGTCTTTCACTATGTTTACTATGTACAGATATCGCGTGTTACTTCTCTGTCACCTTACATCCCTCTGATTCCCTGTCTTACCTGTTGTATGTATATGTATATGTGTACATATATTTCCATGTATGTATTATATCTATCTACATATCTGTGTATGCACATATCTACATGTCTATATGTATACACCTTGCGGCGAACGTGGCAGCATACAGCAACGCCGTCTGCTGTAGGACCTGCGTACGGTTCAGGTGTTGGCGTTACATGCTCCGCTGGCTGTTGGGTGTGCAGTGTTTGGGTGCTGCCTATGTTGGAGTCACACATGGGGCCACCCATACGGTACACTTTACGGGTGACCATGTTTGTGTGCCATCCATTTCACTGTGTGTGCAGGTAGGGAAGTGTCAGTCCATGGGGCCTATGCTGTCAGAGTATGTGCTATACGTTCCCTCTTTGCCAGGGCATAGGCATATTGGGTACGCCTCCGTCTGCCTATTGGGGCTGGCACAGTGTGTTCATGGTCCTGAACCCTCTGTGCCTGGACTGGCCTTGGCAGTTGTGGTGGGCTTTGTGGCCCTTCACCATTATGTCCCTGCAGCAGCTGCTTCCGCAGGATCATATTATGTAGCATGGCACATACTATGAATATGTGGGCACATGTGCCTGGAGAGTACTGCAGGGCTCCACCGGATGTATCCAAGCACCGGGAACGTGATTTCAGCATCCCAAACACACGCTCTATGATTATTCTGGTTTGTGCGTGTGCCTCATTATGGCGTTCTTGCATGTGTGTGTGTGCATTTCTGATGGGGTCATCATCCATGGCTCCAGTGCATAGCCAGCATCCCCACAAGGTGGCCTTGTGGGATGTCCCCTGGCGAATACCTGGTACAGCTGTGAGGCATGCCAGATATGGGAGTCGTGGTAGCTTCCAGGGCTGCCATCACACACATCCATGATAATGCCCTGCGCATTGCACATGACCTGGCAATTGATGGAGGGGAATCCCTTGCGGTTTATGTAGCGTCTACCCTGCTCCCCAGGTGGTGACTTGATTTGTATGTGCATACAGTCTATCACACCCAGTACCTCCGGGTATTGTGCCACACGGTGGAAGCGGCACATATTGCTGGCCAACTCCTCCTGAGATCTGGGGAAGTATATATGCTCATTGGCATGTGGTAACATGGCGTCCAGAAACTGGTGTAGTACCCTGGATGCTGATGCCTGTGAGATGCCCATTATATCCCCAGTTGGCCTTTGAAAGGTACCTGTGGCCAGTATTCGCAAGCTTACACATACCTTTGTGTCCACTGGGATGGGCTCCCCTCTGTTGTTTCTTGTTCTCAGGCGTGGCCGGCACAGCTCCACTATTTGCTGTAAAGTGTCCCTATCCACCCTGTAATGCTCTACTATCTCCAGGTCCTGTAGCCCCTGGTAGGTTACCCTTGGTCTGAACACTCTCCTTCTCCTCTGAGGCCTACGGTGGTTGTTGGCACCCTCCTCCACAACTCCGTCTGTCTCTAACACATGCTGATGGATCACGGCCACGGCGGCACCCAACATGTACATTTTAAAAGTTCCCCATGTGTTTACACCTATGGTGCGGCGTTTGGGAATACACGGCTGTGTGTTCTGTGCATTCACACTTTATACTGTTGTGCTGTACACCCGGTGATGTCATAGGGTGTGTCTTTGCGGCCGTATCTGGGGATTATCTTCCGTGTTTTACCGTTGGCACTGCAACACTGTTGCCTTTGGTGTTGCGTTACTCTTGCCTGCAATGGATTATCTTTCGACCTTACCTTACTGTTTCTGCCCATTGCACCTACTATTTCCTGGCATGCATCCTGCAGAGCCCTGTCATGTGTAGTTTCTGGGTCATGGCATATCGTGCGTTTTGTGTGCTGCCGCCATTATGCTGCCTGTCTACTTGGCTCTGCTGTGTCAGTTCTTCACTCTTTGCAGTCTGCTACCTCCCCTACTTTCTTTGCATTCATATGCCTCCCCTATCCCATTTTGCAGGTTTCTGCATGCAGAGTTGTCAGCTGCCGCCAATTGGCCTTCGTGGGTTGATTACTGTTGATTGCTCATTACTACTCCAATTACACTGCTTCCGCATTTCCTCATATTCTCAACATCACCTTCCTGTATCCGTTGTTGTTTGCGGGGCGGGCGTCACATGACTGGGTTAAGGGAACGTAGTCATCCTCGTGCACATGCACCTCTGCGCGCATTGTGTGCTCTCAGCTCAACTATTTCCCCACTCCGGTCCTGCAGCTGTGATGTGCAATGTACAGCCCATGTTTGCTGGGCTCCAATGTGCTTCCTCCTACAGTGGCACACCCCTCTGCAGGTGACATGTATTCCCTCTGAGCCACTCCTCGGTGTATTACCACTGCGCCGTTTGGTACAGCCTTACGCCGGTGGGGGTTTTGCGATTCAGTATTATCTGCCTCATTTGCATGGCATTGACTACTAATTCATAGTTACCACGCCGAACACTGCCGCGACTCCTTGGCAACCCTTGCACCGTGGATGTGGCTTTCCATGCATACCATGGTGTATTGTGGCTGTGAAGCTGATGTGTATTACACTGCTCTTTTATGACATTGTCATATTATTTCATTGTTTAGCACCTTCCGCGGACATGTCCTGGGGTTCTGCTGTGAGTTTCTGTGGACATACCATTTATGTTATTTACATGTTGTGCATGTTTTCTTTTGACATTCTCTGTGTCTTTCGCCATTGGCATGTGGCAACAGTGTGATACCTGACGTTGACAGCCTTCCGTTACTCCTATGTTATGTTTGGGTAAATGTAAACCGTTTTTTTTTGGTTTACATTGCCGTGCCCTTATGCTACGCCTGCGCCACTTCGTGGATTGCTATATACCTTCATTTGCATGGTGCAACACCGCACATGGGGTGTTTAGCATACCTACGCCGGAGGCAGCGCACGCCGGTAGTGCACGTGGAATTGGATCATACCTGAATCGCTCGGTGGCCATATTTGGCATTGTAACGCCTACGCTATGCGTCCGCCTGGCGCAACGTTCATGAATCCCGGGGTTTATGTTTTTAAAATTATTCATAATGCTCAAAATACCAAACTATAAATCCAAAGTTTGGGTGGAGGCTCCCTGCCAGCATCCCTTGAAAGACAGCTATACCAGTGTCTATTTTGCCTTAGAGGTACAATTCAATTTGAGATGCTTAGGGAAGATATGTAATGTGAATCATGTTGCTGTCTCTCAAATAAATGCCACAGATACACTTCTAAAAAAAGGATGCAGATGTGTCTGCTTTTGTGGAATATATTCCGATGGGTGCCTGCAAATGAGTACTTACCCACAAAGTCATAACAAAAAGCAAAAAAAGCACCAATCCAGTATGAAATTATATGCTTTCTTACAAGGGACTCCAACTTGACAGGAGCATGCAAGACAATTGGTTGATCAGACTTTTGTTAGTTCTGAACATGCAGTCAAACAGTTGTTTCCAATGATCCACAAGATACAATACACATAGTCACTTGCATTCTGAGGATGAGATCAGAAAGAAGGAAGTGCATCTTTTGAGTAAGCCCAATGTACAATCAATGTTAAGAATAAGGGGGAAGCTAAGGACACCTTATGGAAAGTTATGTGGGGCTCAGGGTATGTAAGAACCTGCACTTCTGACAATGTTCTACCAGATGTAAACGCTAAAAAAGTCTTCAAAGAAAGAAAAGGTAAGAGAACAGAATAGATAGTCTCAAGTAAAGGATTTAGCATTCTTTCCAAATGCAAAGTTCAAAATCCAAGACTAGAACACTATATTCTTAAAAGGAACAAGAGGAAAAGCTCAAGGAAGAAAGAGTGTAATCATGAGAAAAAAAGCAAATGCAGGCTTCCGTGTCAGGCACACTGAAAAGATGAAATAAAGAAACTTAGTGAAAGATCTGAGTTGACAGGTCTGACATCTGCAAGGATACTGCTGTCTTGCTCTGCACGTTTGCTTGGCATATCATGCTGATATGGTTCTGTATACCTGTCAGTATCGCTAAGCCACATATTCTTTCACACTAAGGCTTTTAAATTGTCTTTTTCGCTGGCATTGTCAACTATCTGATCATCCGTATTCATCATGCTCTGTTCATTCTGCCACAGGTACAAGAGCCAACCTCAGTGTGGTTGTCTTTCAAGCAGTCATGATGGGTATTCTATACAAGGCCTAACCCCTCCCTCCTCTGGTGATTGGTATGTGCATCCCCCTAAGTGACAGTCTTTAAAGTTTCCCCATGTATATGCATTCTCCCAAATATGCACAATGAAGGCAACTTTGTAAATGTCACACATCCCAGTTTCACATGCTACATACTCTCCATTTCTCCACCAGTGTGTGCCAGTACTGCAACAGAATGAACCTCCTCTCATTTCTCCAAGATGGATGAGCTGGTATCAGCTACTCATTTCTTCTCCAGTGCTCAAATCACTACCTGATCTTGGGTCATTAAGCCACAACCAAGACTTCATCCCTCCGCAGTGTAGACCAGGCAATTCTTGCTAAGCTTTTTGTTTTTATTATTGTGACAGCCAGATGCATGATGGGGCTTGAATCCCACAAATGCCAAACAAATATGTGAGAAATGGTGGCATACACTGCCACCAGATATGAAGAAAAGGTCCTAGCTGGCATCAAGAGGATGGTCTCTCAAGTCACACCACTGATACCCAGCGGGTTAAAATAAAAGAAAGAAAATGGACACAAATCTAAATGAGCAGTTCACAAAACACAACCCGGTTCCCACAGCATGAAGTAAATATGGATTGCTGTCCTGGGTATGAGCTTTCAATGCCAATCTCCAGAATAAACTGCACATAGTCCATGTTCAGTGATGAGTCTTTGATCTAGCACCCCAGGCCCCTTTCTTGCCACTGTCTCTGTCAATCACAGAGACTTTTAGTGCCCAATACTGCCTTTTATACAAGTTATTTACACAGACACACACACAGACACACACACACACACACACACACACACACACACACACACACACACACACACACACACACACACACACACACACACACACACAAAAGTCCCAGAGAAGGCTGGCAGAATTTTCCAATTCCCATCAGCTTTTTTCCTGGCATGGTAGTACTGCCACCACTCTGAATTTGTCCAGAAACCTCCAGTTACCTGCTGCTCTTAATTAAGCCAAATATACAATCATACAAGTTAAACATTTCCCTGGTAGTAGTCCAAAAGCATCTGGTTATGTAGAGGCAGGAGCCACAGCATGTTTACCTACAGTGATACATTTTAACTCTCCTCTCAAGTAATAAACAACAACAATACATACAACATAAAAAGACTAGTCTCAGGAGCTTAAAAGTGAATAAATGAACTATTTGAATAAGGCAAACAGTGCAGTTAGAGATTAAATATGTAGATGAACAAAGAAGTGCATACGAAGGGAAATCAAAATAGCATTTAGTTAACAAGTGGTATGAAAAGAATAATCTGAACAACAGATAGCTGGATATCCTAGCTTGCTCTTACTAAAGATTACTGGTCATAACTACTCTAAGTTAGACATTCAAAAAAATATTCATAGGCAGAGCAAACCTTTTCCTCAGATGTGCCAGTTGTCACCAAGTTCTTCCAAGTAAAAACACAAAACAAAGACCAGGCTCAATAGTTATAAAAATTTTACATCAACAGTTGCATTCCTCATAAACTATTACAGCACCTTCTTTGGCAGGAAGTCATTACACCAGCTTAGTTTAGCTGTTCTGCTTTCCCACAGCAAAAGTAGCTAAACCAAATCTGCCACATTTAAAATATAAGGGCTTAACTACTTCAGCCCAGAACAATAAACTAACATTAGGATGTCAACAAGCATCTCTCAACTGCATTTTAATGTTTGCTTCTTCTTTAAAATAAACTGTGATTACATTGTATGACCTGCTACCACAGCAGATGCAAGAGCTTATATCTTCACAAAGATCCATGCACTTTTATTTATTTATTCCCCTTTTACACTTATGTTAGAAAATGTCACAAAACTGCACATATTTTGCAGACCAAATGGGTTATTAGTAGGAAATAAGAAAGTGTAAAAAATATATAACATCTCTAAATCTGTTTTCTTTAGTGTGGCATCAACCCTAGTACCACTATTCTCCCCATAAGAACTTCAAACAAGTCTTCATGAGGCATTTCTCAAGAAAGGAAGCTTGAGACAAGGGTGCAGTCCTCTGATACATTACCCCATTACTTTTCTAGATATACCATCTGCATTCCCATTAGCAGTAACATATACATGTTCAATAGTCATGTTATAGGACCTCAAGCCTAAACTTCAAGTAAGAAGCTTTCCACTCTGCCCACTTGCTCTGTGTGGTTATTTTATAGGGTTGTGACCTGCAACCTCAGTGAAGTTTCTGGCATGCAGGTAAAGTTGAACCTTTTGGAAAACCTATACAATGACTAGACATTCCTTCTCTATTGTTTTATAAGATCCTTTCCTGGGTTGAATTCTGCATCTTAAATGCACAATGGGATGCTTATCTCCTTATGAGGAAACCAATCTAAGTATAGTCCCCACTAAACAGTTAGAAGCATCAGCCTGCATAATGAATTCTTACTATAATCAAGACTGGCTAATACATGTGGTCTAATGTGAGCCTCCTCAAGCTTCCAAAATGCCTACTCATAGGCTAGAGTTCAGGCAGACTTATCTGATCTATTTTGTCTTGGTAAGGTCTGTAAGGGGATTAACTATTGTGCTATGGTGGGAACTAAACTTACTATAATACCCCATTGTACCTAAGAATGCCCTCACCTAACTCAGGGTAGTAGAGGTGGGCCTTGCCCAAATAGCTTCAACCTTGCCAGGTTCTGGCCCAATCTTTCCATCACTCTTTCTATGAACCAGATAGGATACCACTGCCATACCCACCTGACAATTGTTAGCCTTGATAGCCAGCCCTATCCTTTGCTGTCTTCCCAGTATCTCCCTGACATGTTGCATGTTTCACCCAGCATCAGCTGTAGACTGCAATGCCATCTAGATAAGAAAGGGTATCATCTCCTGCTTGTACTAGGATGCGATCTACCAGCCTCTGGAAAGTTGTTGGATCATCTGCCTCTCTTTGGCTATTTAGTTTTTTTGTTTTTTTTTTTTTTGTCATTATTTTTGCTTATTAAACTTTAACATTAATAGCATTCAATTAAAAAGAAAAAAATAATAATACTTGAAGCACAACAGTCCTATACAGCCCCAACCACCCATCCAACTTTCCAGCCACCGGGTAGGAAAAATGAAAAAAAAAAAAAATAGCAGAAGAGCTTATAATAGATTTTGACTTTACGCAAATTCAGTAGTTTCAAACTGAAGAAAACAGTTGAAGTCAATGTATTGGGGCAATCACTTTATTCCGTGCAGCTAAATTGATCTTTTAGTTGCTAAATTTGTTAATATGGTCAGTATTGCAATATTCTATGTAAAATTATCAGCCTTGCCTAGAATCTATAAATCATAGGTACCAGTAAGATGACAGTCATCAAAAGAGGCTACTAGCTGTAATATTTAGACCACCATAATCTGATATGAGGGCAGTCAGCCCAACCATATATATTTCCAACACCCTGATGACCCACACCCATGCTAGTACCTTTTATTATGATTAAACTAACCTAATCTTTATGGTGTGAGATAACCACTGAGAAGATTTTTTTTTATTTTATTTTTGTTGAATAATTCTATTCTTGTAAGATTTAATAAAAACATGGTATTGCTTCCACAAATCTAATAAATCAATAAGATTCATGAAATGTATTAATTGCTTCAACTTTCCCTGTGTACTCATAAGGTCACATAAGCCAGCAGGCTAGATTATTTCATAAAGAATAGCTAAAGGTTTCTGTTCTGTTTTTTCCCCAAAAGCTAAAAAAGGAAAATGTCTTTATCCGTCTTTTTACCCTAACTTCATATAACAGAGAATAACTTAAAATATAATTTTCAACCTATTGGTATTCAAAAAATATAAATCTTCTGAGAGACAACTCAACACATAGGGCAGGATTCACGAAGGCTTGCACGGAGTGTAAGAGACGTGCAACACTCCATGCAAGCCTCGCGATCCAGGAACAGCCCTAAACTCCGTGTAAGAGACCAGCTAAAATGTCTTACACGGACTGGGCATGGACACGCTAAATACCTCACTTCCATCCGAAAGGTACGCAAATGAGGTATATTAGCGATCCACGAAGCAGAAACCAGTCCGTGTAGGAGACGTTTTAGTTGCAGAAATTTACTCAGTTGACAACTGAGTACATTTCTGCAAAATCCACAACGGAGCGATGTCAGCTCCAAAAAAAGGTTGCATATGATTCAGGCAGCATGCCAATGGCCAAATATGTGGCCACTGGCAAGATAACCCGATGCAAAAATATTACAAATATGATTTTTTTTTTCGGCAATCGCTGATGTTTAAACCCAGCGCAGCCCTGCGCAAACGGGCTGCGCTGTATAAAACCATAAAAAAGAAGGTTATAAACCCACAAATGTGGGTTTCATGCAATACATGGAATGACAATGCAGGGACCAGCAGACCAAAACCAACATGGCCACCGTGTAGTGGTTGCTAAGGGGGGAAGCTGAGTCTAAGACATGTAACTAAGCATTAGTAGGCAATCTCATGTAAATGAGGGTTAGGATACTGAATCTCACAGTCACATACCAAATGAGCACAGTCTGAGTAGTGTAAGAGATACAAAAGGGGGAGGAATAGAGTAGGCGATAGGTGACATCACAGGGGGGAATGGTAGAAAGAAATGCAGTTCATTGGAGGCCAGTGTAACATGACAGATGACAGGCACAGATCATGGAAAGAGGTGTGCCACTAGATAAGTCATGGAAAGTCAAGAAATGGAAGGTGTACACTGTTGCCTACACCAAAGTTTCTTGCTGGCCGTGCATGCGCACGTGTGCGCACCATGAAGTGCGAGTAAGGCAGTGTGCGTGCGTGTAAGGCAGTGTGAGCATGTGGGAGCGTGTTGGGAGATGTTTAACACTGTTTGCGCGGGTGTGCGCGCGTGTAAGGCAGTCTGAGTATGTTGGAGGCTGTTGGCAGATGTGTAACGGTGTTTGCACGGGTGTACGCGCGTTTAAACCCGAATAAGTAGATTCTTAACCGTGTAAGCACGTGTGCGTGCGTGTAAGCCACTGTGAGCGTGTTTCAGATAGTATGCAAGTTGCTCCCCCCTGAGGAAACAGAAAGGAAAAAGGAAGCAACAGAATTAATAGGAAGCTAGCAGGGATAACTGCTGAAGCTAGCAGGTGAAAATAATTAGAAGCAGGCAATTACACAGGCAGAATAGTAGCCCAGCCCAGCACTTAAAACTCTGCAAACAGTAGTGCAGGATGTTTCCATTAAGAGACACTGCAAGACAGGAGTAAGCTAATAGAAGTGAAAACTGAAAAAGCTTCACTCAGAGCAGAAATGTTAGGGGCTGCCATAGCTGTCATAATGAGACATAGGCGACTTGCTGAGGGTGGTGACAATGCAGATGGTGCCAGACAACCCACAGTGAGGAGACGGAGAAGAGTGTACAGGCCCAGGGTCACCTACCACGGGTTACATGAGCTGGAGATTGTAGAGCGCTATAGAGTGGACAGAGACCTCCTGCAGCAGATTGTTGAGCTGTGCAGGCCATGCCTCACACACAGAACCAACAGAGGGGAACCCATCCCAGTGGAAACCAAGGTATCTGTTGGCCTAAGAATACTAGCAACAGGTACCTTCCAGAGACCAACTGGCGATATGATGGGGATATCACAGGCATCAGCCTCCAGGGTACTACATCAGTTCCTGGATGTCATGTCAGCACATGTCGGTGATCATGTATATTTCCCCAATGCCCGTGAGGTATTGGCCAGCAATATGCGTCTCTTCCAGCAAATAGCGGAATACGCTGAGGTATAGGGTGCTAAAGACTGCACGCATACGCATCAAAGCACCAGCAGGTGAGCGGTGTAGGGCCTACATTAACCGCAAGGGCTTCCCCTCCATCAACTGCCAGGTCGTGTGTGATGCCCAGGGCATAATAATGAATGTGTGTGCTGGCTGCCCTGGGAGTTATCACGATTCCCACATCTGGCATTTGACGCAGCTGTACCAGACATTTGCCAATGGGGACATCCCACATGGACACCTAGTGGGGGATGCAGGTTATGCACTGGAGCCGTGGCTGATGACACCCATCAGAAATGCACACACACCTGAACAGGAACGCCATAATGAGGCACACGCACAAACACGTAATGTGATAGAGCGTGTGTTTGGGCTGCTCAAGTCACGGTTCCGGTGTCTGGACACATCTGGTGGAGCCTTGCAGTACACACCAACTACATGTACCCAAATTGTCATGGTATGCGCTATGCTACATAATATGATCTTGTGAAAACAGCTGCAGCAGGACCAGCATAGGGCCAGGCCAAACAGCCCCCCACCATTGCCAAGGCCATCACAGGCAGAGCGTGACTCAGAGGAGGAACAACCTGAGCCTGCCCCAGTAGGCAGAAGGAGGCGTGCCCAGTATGCCCTGGCCTTGGCAAAGAGGCAACGCATAACACATACACTGGCACAGTAGGAACCCTGGGAATGATACCCCTCTCTGACTCACTCATATAGTAACAGGGATACCTAACATGACACAACCTGCTCTCAAACATGTACAGGGAGTGTAGTATGTGCATCCGACAGAGGCAGCCCTGCAGCACCACCTGAGACATGATTGCCATGTGTCAAGCAATGTAACATCATCTAGTATATGCAAACATGAAGACCCTGCCTAACATCTCACCCTCACCAAGCATGATGCCACACTATGAAGACAAGAAGATTAAGTACAATAATCGGCTGAAGTAATGCAGTCAGTCAAAGGGGAGCCAATGTGTCACAGGCTGGGAAGATATGCGGAGTTTGACATGATGCACCACCTGCTAGGGGTGGCATGCACCTAGCATGCCATGCCCCATGGATACTGGCAAAGGCTGTCAGTACCCACAACATGCCCTGAATAGGTAAGTCGCAAAACACATACCCAACCTCATAGGTTCTACAAGGGATAGGAACCTAGATGTAATACTACCCCATGACAGATGTACAAACAGCAAGATGTGTGCAGTGTAAACGCACACAGTAAGGAGGATGTAGATACCAGTCCTGTAATAGAGAACTGGGCAAGGCTCACAGCCGCACCCTAGCACTACCAGGTCACACCTCATACTGTGCTGTACAGCCGCAAAACATGGAACAAGCTACAAAAGGAGGGTGACTAGCAAGAAATGGCAAGGATAACCACACCCCCATGTTGGTACCACAACAAGAAGCAGCATGGAATAGCCATGGTCAAATACCAATGGCTAAAACTGCCTCGCAGTAGATAGCCTGCTGCAGACCACTGTCCTAATACCAGGAACATCACCTGGCCTATGTCGGAATACATGAATATATCAAGCCCCCCAAACCACATTATATTGCTCGACTGAAAATACCCAGACATACACCGGTAGCATCGTACTAGCACCAACACAGTAGGGGAAAATTACCCAGATTCCATAAACCAAACTGCCCAGGAACAATGTACTACCCCCACAAGAGGGATAAGCATACTGGATGTGATAATCAGCAACATGTGTACTGGATGGCAAGATGAGAAGTGTACCCCTCACTGGTAAGACAAGACCATAGAGTAAGCACACTGGAAATACACACCCGACCCCAGTCCCTGGCCAGAATACCACAGTGAAAAACATGTGTAAAGTATAGGTTGCAGCCCTCAAAACCGATGTTGAATCCACAAAAGGCCCTGTGCAAGTGCAGAACATGGGACACACCACAGAACATGTTATACAGGCATTCCATGAACACAGCCAGGAATGCTTGGAGTATGCAATCACAAATAACAACAACACACAATGCCATACACGCAGACATCTGGCATGCTGGGCTCCAGCCATTACCAAACCATGCAAGAGAATGAGGAAGATACCACATGATAGAGCAAACATAAAAGGGAAGTAATCACTGACCAGTAGTATGGCAACAACATATGTCCACACATACAATCCACTAAGTCCAGCCACAACAAGTATAACCTATGAATCCAGAGGCAATGTGACACCAGTACCAAGTACACAGACAACCACAACACCCCCGAATAAATACAAACATATGTGATAGATGCATCCATGTATCCAAAGCAGAGGTTGAGCTCCAACAAGCCAGTACTGTCAACACTAGTCAGGAGGAGAAGGTAACCACATACACCACGAAACCAGTCCCACATAGACCTACCACAACTGTAAACCAAACACATAAACACAGACAAATATTCCCGGAGGCCTCAATTACAAACACACCACACCAACAGACGCCTCCAAAGTAGATCACAAGCAACCACAACCTTCAAACATAGCACATGCAATGAATAGTATGCAAAGCTGGTGTGCCAAACAGTCACAGGCCCGAAGGAGAAACAAATGCCTGATACAGTCGTAATAGGTGTCTGTATAGGCAGAAACACAGCTGTCCCACTCACCAGACTGAACAAGGGAAAGGGTAGAGTAAGCTGCTTGTAGGTAGCCACAAAATGCCACGTAACACAAGTATGCAGGTCACCCCAAAGCAAGCAGGAATATGATGCACTCAATGTCCATGCTGGGGTGAATTACCTGAAATGTACCTCCCTGGTCAACAACAAATGAGACATGTATGGTCCCTCCGAGTATGTACCCCAGGGCAGGATGACACTGGCTGTGTGCAGCATCCAACCCTCACCAAGAATGATGCCACAGTACAAACACAGAATGCTCATGTTTAACAGCTGGCACAGTTACAGCTGTCAGTCCAAGAGGGTGTAATGTGTGTCCGCTTGAGATGTCAAGCATGGCAAGCCATGCTGCTGTTACAGGGGTGGCTGTCAGCTGTTACTTGTGTGCGTCTGGATACTGGATAAGGCCTTTGCCGCCTCCATAGAGCCGTATGTAGGCAAGGCCAAAAAGACTACCCACCACCCTAGAAAACATAAGTGGTAGGAAACATAAGGGTAATGCTGCCCAATGCCAGATGTGTAAACTGCAATATGCATGCCCCTGAGGCACTTCCCATTATGGAGAACATTGATGCCTGTCCAGTGACAGAAGCCTGCTGCAGGCCTAGTGATACCACACCAGCACTACTAGGTTATACCACATACCATGTGTTATGGCCCCAACACCTGCACCAAGACATCAAAGGAGGGGGAGTATCCATATGCAGCACAGACATCCATATAGCCAGGTAACTGACAATGCACAAAGCAGCGGACACCACCCATGTGCACATAACTGTAGTCAAAACTGCTGTACAGTCTGTAGCATGCGACAGACCACACTCTCACACACAAGAACCCCACCCAGACATCCGAAGACACTGGACAGTATGGATGTCCCACCAAATACCAGACAAGGTACACAAAGTACCACATAGGTGTCAAACCATTATGTATGCAAGGAGTCATCAGGGACCTAGGGACACAGGTCGACATTAATCTGTCATGTGACAGCCACAATGCCAATGTGGCTATGAAGACTGTTGATACTGGACACCGTATCGTATCATGAAAGGATTCACACCAACATCAACAGGGGTCACTGTGCCGCTGTACTGTCCCCTTATCAGACCCATAATCTAGTACAATGACTCATATGGGATGTACCATACGTGACACCTGCAGCGGTTTGGAAGACCTCATAGTTACCCCACCAACAGGATAAAGGGTGCGAAATATATGTCATATGCTGCCTGGCTGTAGACACCCCAGCTGACTGCAGTCACACACTGCCTACACAGAGGCATTGTATGTCTGTTGTACCAGGCCATGTCCAATACAGGAGTAATGGACATGCTACACCACAGGAAATCAAAGCCATTGGAGCTGTGAGAGTCACAGATGTCAACCTCAACACATAATGAAATAAGATGTGCTGGAGGGACAGATACATAACCCATAGGCTCCCCACACCCAGAAACAGGATCCCAATCCATGGTAGGCAGAGCCCCTCACTGACACCCCTCAATAGAAATATTGCCAAGTGGATGGATGACCGTACATGTATACTGGGGGTCCCCACTGTGTCACGACCAGACAGAGGCACAGTGAAGAACCTCATAAATGGCCATAATTGAACATAGCAAGGGGTGGCGAAAGACACACACACTCTAGCTAGGCTTACCAATGGCCTAGGGTGTCTAGCCTACTATGAACCCATGAACCTATGAAGATACAACATGTACAGGACACTAAGGATAATCACAAGGCTTACCCAACTGATGGTAGGAACCATGTTGGCCATCCACAGATATGCTCCAAATCACACAGATATTACAAACAACATACCAAACACACACACATATTGCTAACATACAACCTGTCAGGTGCAGTGCAAACACCCCCCCCCGAGTGCAAAATACCTATCCCAGCAGATGGTCCCCTGACATTGCAGATGCTGAGGTAACACAGCAGCAAAGGTATGTGACGGTGTCTGGTGCTGAGGCCAACATGGACCCCAAGAGTAATGGAATGCAAAATCACACTACTGGCCAATGTCAGCCTTACCACAGGGTATGTACCCAAAGAGCAGTGTACAACAACAGTGGTCCATCACAACAAAGGGGTTGCCTGAATGGATACTCCAAACTACCACCCCAGGATCCTGACAAGCTTGTTCTGCACAGCTATGGAAAGGATCAGTATGTACCGCAGACAGAAGGCTAATGTGGACCTACTGATACTGGACCCGACACACTGTGGCTGTTGTAACTGCAGAACTGGCCCCTAAACATGTCTGACCCATTTGAAGCAGTCATTAAGGTCAGTGATGAGGGCTATGTGGTCCACACAGCGTAGCTGGACCGTGCACATGCTTCTAGACCATACCGTATGTGTTCAGTATGGATATGTTCACCAGCTTAAATATATACCCCTATGTCAGTAGAGGGGTTGCAAAGCAGACCAAGGACAGAACTGACATGGTCAGACATGCTGCATCCATGCCAGACTACAAAGCGGATATGAGTGGCATCCCACAAGGCCTGGTCTTGGCCCCCCCCCCCGTTCTGTATACATGTCCCATAGGTATAGGCCAACATGGAAGGACTGTGACTGAGCATGTATGCAGAGGAGTACAAACAGCCCACCGTATCTGACCCCCAGCTGACACAAGAAACCCACAAAAGGGCCACCCACAAACAAACAACTGTAGCCATAGCCAAGTCAGCAAGCTAATCACAGAAATGTGTATAGACAACCACTGTGGATATACAGTAAGTGCCCACAAAATACCACACAGGTGTTAACCCATGAGGCACCTAACATGTAATGTGAGACCTGGGTACAAAAGGTGATAAATAACCTGCACTGGACAAACATGTGTCTGTAGTGTTCGCAGAAACATGTACCATATACCCACCCAAACATGAAGGCTGGCAGATGTAGATAAGGGGACATCACTCTGGCTCTGCAGCCATCCTCCATCAGCATCACAACTGACTACAATAGCCCTTGTGGGATATACCGCAGCAGACACCTCCAACAGCTGTAAAGTCCACAACAGTACCCCACCAGGGGTAGCAAAGAGCCTGAACAGATGCCATGTGTTGCCTGAGTAAACAAACTGCAGCCCCACACACTGCCATCCTTCGGCTACAGGAAAGCTGTGCCTGATGTATGATGCCATGTCCAACCTGGAATGAATGAACATGTTGCACCTTGTACAATCTGAATGGCAGTGAGCTATGCACATGAGAGACCTGAACCCCAGCACTGACATACATAGGACAAGCTGTACAGAATGATCCATAACACAGAAGGCACCCCCACACTGCAGTAAACTCCTGGTACAGGTCAGCCAGAATGCCACATATCGACACCCCTCAAGAGGCATCCTGATGAGTGTATGGGAGATGGTAGGCTACCCTGGGTATCACTGTTATGTCAGAGGTAGACAGAGGCACAGTATACCAACCATGACATATGTAATGGCAAACTCCAGTTACAATGTGTGTCGAAGGACAAACACACCCTGTGACTACCATCAGCAATGGCCTACAGAACATCGCTAGTGTTTGCCAATGTCCACCCATGTTGTGGAATACACTAGCAATGTTGGACGAGCCTGGTGTAGGTAGTCCATATCTGAACATATTGCAACATGGTCATATGTGCACAACTGGCCCCTACACAGTCTGTCGTGCTCACTATGAAGATGTCAAGCAGTGATAGGACTAAAGCCCAGGATACTGTCCACTACAGTGAAATACCGAACCAGTACACTATACGGTACTACAGTGTTAGGTCATTATGAAAGTATGTTGAGAACTGTCTGCAAAGTATCCCATGCAATTCCTGCAGGCACAGTATAATCCCTGTTGTGGCAGACACGAAGCAGTTGGCCAGTTAGTACACAACATGACACCCAGCACACAATCATAAACGTGTGATAATGATGAAGGTCACACACACCCAAATATGTGTTGGACTTCAGAGTACAACATATGGAAAGCTCACACTGGGCATGCTCGCACACTTTGATAAATGAGGCATATGTCAGACAACATGCCATGGAAAGGCTGAACTGGGCATGCTCACACACTTAGGCCATATCTCTGTGTAGCAGTTGGCCACACATATCTGGTATTTGTACGTGTCAGTCCAGGAACCAACCACAACACAGCAATCAGACCAGTGCACACAGTAAATGACCACAGAGACATAAGTGATATAGTGGATCGCCGTCATATGCAAACATCTGCCACAGATACACAAGTTGGTCATAGAAACAGGGAATGCTATGGCAATAAAGACCTGCAAACAGTAGAACAGCACAACAAATATTGTGCATCCGAGAAATTGAACATATGGGTGTAGAGGTCAATACTAGGCTTCTTGCCCCAGGGAATGGCAGCTCAGCCAGAGTGTGCTTGGCATCTGCATCCCCAGGATAGTAGGCTACCGTGCCACTGTAAAGTAGGTCACAGAAGGCGACATGTGAGGCTAGTGAGCTGTGCCTCTGTCAAGCAGGGGCACCGTGGAGGTCTCAGGGATTGAATGTGCTAAGCCGCAGCCATGTTGTTGGTGTGTGCTGTGAGAGGGTTGCTGAGGATCTCTGACAGTAGGTGTCCGTCAATAACAGACTGAGGGGAGCCCTACCTGCATTCTCTGGACGATTCCACTGTCAACACTGTGTTGTAATGAGTATGCGTGAATGAAGTGCCGTGCTGGAACCGTCCACAGATGTCCTCCCTCTGTGGGCTACAGCTCTGCAATGTAGTAGGTCGCTCTGTCTGTTGAATGGCGCATATATGGCCGGTGTACAGCTGACAGGTGTCTTGTTGTGGAGCAGTCATGGGTATATGTGGGATAGCATGACCAATGCAAACTGTACATATGCTCATAGGATGCAAGTGTCAAGGATTATGCTGAGTGGCCAGTATAGTCCTCCAGCATGGGTCCTCTGAAGTCATCCACCCCAGTCTACACAAGTGTAGAGTCTGCTTGTGCTAAACACAGTTTGTGTGCAGTGACAACCTTGCCTGGGGTGGAGATGAGATATGGATGTCCAGGGAAAGGTGGACATGGGCAGGTATCAACAATGGTGGTCTACCTCTGGTGTGGAACAGTGAGTACCCACGTTGCAGATGGACAGGTGCAATATGTATTAACCCGTGTGGCTGTGGTGTGTGGTTCTGCCATAGCACATGGACCCACAAATTGTAGTGGTGGTAGGGTAAAGTGGTAGAGGCCTGAGTAGTTCTCACACACAATATGCCTGTACCTGATGTTAACAACTGGAATGGTGTATGTGAATACCTGCATATCCTGGCACTGTTCCCAGGGAAGCTAAGTGTGTGTCCTGGATTTGGGTGTGGTGTGCTGGACTGGTTGTGTTGTGTGTTACAGGTCCTGTGGTCCCAAAGCATGGTATAGAACATAACCTGCCAGTGCGATGTGCATATCTGACCCTGATGTAGGTGGCTGCAAATGCATATATATGCTATCCCCACCTGACAGGTAGTACGACATCTACAAACCTCTGTGGAAATGAAGATGTCAGCACCCTAGAAATACTACAGGTGCAGAACAGATGCCCAGTAATTCGGATAGTGCGCTCTGCTAATGCGTTGCCCTCAAGTGTCATAATATAGTTAGGTAGGGGTTCGAATCCTGCAAATGCTCAGTATGTGTGTGGATGAGTGGGGTTTGTGTGTGTGAAAGGCTGTGAGAGGGAAATGTCCCTTTTGGCAACTGGGAGAACACACTACAGGATGCACACTCCCCTTTCTAAACACAGATGATGTCAGCACCCTATAAGTACAGCATGAGAAGGGAAGCCTCCCAGTAATGCGAATAGTGCGCTCTGCTAATGCATCCGTCTCAAGTGTCATAACATAGTTAGGTAGTGGTTTGAATCCTGCATATGCCAAGTATGTGTGTTTGGATGGGGGGAGGTTATTGTGTGTGTGCAGATATGTATGAGGGAAATGTTCCTTTTGGCAACTGGGAGAACACACTACAGGATGCACACTCCCCTTTCTAAACACAGATGATGTCAGCACCCTATAAGTACAGCAGGAGAAAGGAAGCCTCCCAGTAATGCGAATAGCGCCCTCTGCTAATGCATCCGTCTCAAGTGTCATAACATAGTTAGGTAGTGGTTTGAATCCTGCAAATGCCAAGTATGTGTGTTTGGATGGGGGGAGGTTATTGTGTGTGTGCAGATATGTAGGAGGGAAATGTTCCTTTTGGCAACTGGGAGAACACACTACAGGATGCACACTCCCCTTTCTAAACACAGATGATGTCAGCACCCTATAAGTACAGCAGGAGAAGGGAAGCCTCCCAGTAATGCGAATAGCGCGCTCTGCTAATGCATCCGTCTCAAGTGTCATAACATAGTTAGGTAGTGGTTTGAATCCTGCAAATGCCAAGTGTGTGTGTTTGGATGGGGAGGTTATTGTGTGTGTGCAGATATGTATGAGGGAAATGTTCCTTTTGGCAACTGGGAGAACACACTACAGGATGCACACTCCCCTTTCTAAACACAGATGATATCAGCACCCTATAAGTACAGCAGGAGAAGGGAAGCCTCCCAGTAATGCGAATAGCGCGCTCTGCTAATGCATCCGTCTCAAGTGTCATAACATAGTTAGATAGTGGTTTGAATCCTGCAAATGCCAATTGTGTGTGTTTGGATGAGGGGGGTTATTGCGTGTGTGTGAATATGTATAAGGGATGTCCCCCTTTTGGCAACTGGGAGAACACACTACAGGATGCACACTCCCCTTTCTCAACACAGATGATGTCAGCACCCTATAAGTACAGCAGGAGAAGGGAAACCTCCCAGTAATGTGAATAGTGTGCTCCGCTAATGCGTTTCCCCTGCGTATCGTAATGTAGTTAGGTAGGAGTTTGAAACCTGTAAATGACATGTGTGTGTGTTTGCATGTGAGGAGTTTGTGTGTGTGCATTTCCGTATGAAAAACATGTTAGTTTTGGCAATCAGGTGATCACACTACCTGATGCACATTACCCTTTCAAAGTACTGATGTTGTCAGCACCCTATAAGTATAGCCAGAGACGAAGAACTATCTAGTAAACCGAACAGTGCGCTTTGCTAATGCGTCCCTCTCACGTGTCATGACTTAGGTAGGTAGGGGAATTAATCCTGCAAATGGCAAGTGTGCATGTGTCTGGGGGTAGTAGGGTGTGTGTAAATGCAAGTGTGAGGGAACAGATCCTTTTGGCAAATACTACAATACACCAG
This sequence comes from Protopterus annectens, assembly GCF_019279795.1. Classification (NCBI taxonomy): domain Eukaryota; kingdom Metazoa; phylum Chordata; order Ceratodontiformes; family Protopteridae; genus Protopterus; species Protopterus annectens. The sequence continues at coordinate 788,202,031 of NC_056741.1, read as the reverse complement.
ATGCTGCATACTCCCCCAGTAAACACAGGTGATGTCACCACAATATCAGCACAGCCAAACAGGGCTAGTTGGCTAGTAATGCCAATAGTGTGCTCTGCTACTGTGTCTATTACCATTGTCAGAGTACAGATAGGCATGTTTTGGTAACCCACAACTGTCACGTGTGGTTGTGTCACACAGTATGACCTTGTGCAGGTGTTTGTACATAACAATGCATGCCATTGCCTAACCCAGCAATGGCATTGCACACATGATGTCTGTGTGTGACACATACACATAAATACCTGTGACCTGCAGTAGTTACCATGTCTGACACATGCTTCGTGTGGATAAATGGTATTAGCAATGTATACCAATATGACTGTCTTACTGTGCAGGGTCTGCACGTGGTATGTCCCTATACAGTGTGGGTGTCTATGGTGAAAGACCTACAGCAGGGGATACACATCTGGTCTGGGCCATATAGTGTACATGTAGTCAATGTACAGGTGCTGCATGTTCCCACCTGTTGTGGTAGTGGTAACATGTCATTCCACTGCAATTCAGTGACCACATGCTGTGAACTCTTCAACTAGAGTGTTGTAGCTACAGTAATGCTCACACACAATGTTCGGCTGGATGCAGTACGGCCTTATAAACACAGTTCATGAGACTGTCATATTGTCGGTGTTGTTATGGAGGATAGGTGGTCTTCCTGTGTATGTGAGGGTTGTGTGTGCCAGGCTATGAACCAGATGGCAGTCCGATACACTGTCAGCTGCACATGAGTAGGCCCTGATGGTTTGTGCTGTGCCAACAACCTGGAGGTGTGTGTATCTGTGTTACCTTGGGATACCACCCCCCTATCCATGTGTGTTACATGTGTAGGGGACGACAGGCATGGTATGGGGCATAACCTGTCAGTGATGGGTAACACCTGTGAGCCATGAATCATGCATCCGGTACTGCACAGACATTGCAGTTCACCGTGCTGAGGGCAGTGTCTGGTGCATGCATCCTCCGGTGTACACTGCTGTTGTTGTGTAGCAGCACTGTTAGTGTCATAACCTGTGTGATACCCACGGAGGTCGCTATGTAAACCATGTCCTGCAGCATAAGGCAGTATGTGTGTACCAAGGAGCCTTGCCATTATACATCGGGCCATGGGTGTCACGTGCAAGATGACCCGTGCACATCAATGTGGCTTCCCTAGCATCTAAGCACACGTTGACAGCCAGTGGATACCCTATGAATGACAGTGGAGACTGAGCATAATGTAGACATACAACAGCCTTCCCACATATAGTGGTAGAATACCTACTGGTGAGGGTATGTTGGCAACCAACATCAGGCTCATACTGGCCTGTGCCACATGCTGAGAGATCCATTCTATGTTCCCTATCATGTAGTCCAGGGAGGTATGTCCCAGGCAGCCACACTGGCATGGTCAATGAGTGAGTCATATCTGTCCATGCCTCTGCCTGACCTGTATGCATGTGTGCTGTGGTGGACCATAGTGCCCCTGAGTCATATCACTGTGACCTTCACCAGATACAGCCTGTTGAGCGGGACCCCAGTGCAGCACACATGACAGGTACCTGACACGTCTGTAGCAGGTGTGTTGTGTAGCCCTACAGGCTGTGGGTGTGTGGCACAGGGGATGTGCGTGCCATGTGTGGCATGTGCTCTGTTCCGGAACATATGCCTGTGTGCCAGCTGCGGAGGTGTGTGATGCCCAGGCAGGCTGCTAGTCTGAGTCCCCATGTATGCCCCAGTGTGTTCAGCATGCTGTCAGTGTGTGTCAATGTCTGACTGGTATTGTCGTCACTGTAATATATTGTATTGATTTATTTATTTATCCTACATTTGTTGACTGGGATAGCCCAACTGGATGCATGTCCATTTCAGGGAGGCCCGTGGAGACAAGCTACGAGGGTAGCAGATACAGCATTACAGAATACTAGCATTACATAGTACAAACAGATTATTTACAGAGATTACATAAGTAAGCAAGTCAAACATGTTCCACAGGTTAATGTTAGACCTGAGCACAAGCCAGGATTAAATTGAAATTACACAGTAAAGTGGTTCACAGAAGTTACACATTCGAGTTAGCCAGGCTTGATACATTGACATAGCCAGTTACGTGACAAATGTTGTTTGAGTCTACTGTTAAATGACCTAAGGTGGACATTAGGGTAATATCAGCTGGAAGTGAGTTCCAGGATCTACTTACAGGGTTTGCAAAGAGAGAATCACCAGCTGTGTTATTAAACTTGCTAGTTTGAAGTAGTACATTGTTAGAGGATCGAAGCAGTCTAGGATTGTTATAGGGGGTGATAATAATTTAAGTGCAGGAGTATTGTCTGGATTATAGAGGATTTTATAGGCCATAATCAGTTGGTTATACTGTATTAGGCTGGGTATTGCAAGCCAACCAAGCTGATTTAGATTGATGCAATGATGTGTCCTAAAAGGCGGGCCAGTGGCAAACCTGGCAATGTGGTTGTAGCAAATCGAGTGCTTGTTAAGGACAGTCTTGTTCATATGTGAGTAGAGGGGATGCATACAGAAGGGCTGAAACAAGGTGTGAGCGAGCTATGGCACCTTTAGCTGGAGGGGCTAGGAAGGCTTTAATTCTGTAAAGTGACCCTAGCTTTCTATTGATGGCTTTGCTAATCTGGTTAACATGTATGTCACATATGAGATTATTGTCTATGATGACACCTAATAGTTTCGGAGATGGGTCAGGGGAGATTATTGTGCCATCAGTTGATGTTATGGTAACGGTGAAAGTGGTAGACCTACGTGTTGGTGGAATAACAGCAGTTTAGTTTGATTGAGATTTAGGATCAGACGATGCTCAGAAAGCCAGTTTGCTATTGTATTAAAGGTGGTCTGGGTAGCTGACCATAACTCTACTGGAGATGTGGCTGAGCAGATCAGAGTAGAGTATACAGCATATTGGATACAGCTGACTTTTGGGATGACAGTATAACGGTCGTTAATGACGATGGAGGACAGCAAGGGCCCTAGGATAGAGCCTTGTGGTACTCTGAGGGTGTTAGGTAGAAGGTTAGAGGGTTTGTTCTGCCAGAGGCCGGCCTGCTGTCGACCATGCAGGTAGGATTGACACCATTGGAAGGCTCCAGTATCTAGACAGTCTGTGCAGGGTGTGGAGTACAAGTTGGTGATCAACCATATCGTATGTCTTTGAGTTATCCAAAAAGAGGGCTGTGGATATATAATTAATGTTGCAAGTATGGCTTATGGTGTTAGTAAAGGCTAGGAGGCCTGACGTAGTGCTGTGATGAGGATGTAAGCCATGCTGAGTGTCTGCCATAATGCGAGTTTGGATTAGGTGGTGCATGACTTGTCTATGACGAAAGTTTCCATAATCTCTGCAAGTGGAGAGAGTATAGCTATTGGCCTATAATTGGAGACTTCAGTAGAGCTGCCTCCTGTGTGAAGTGGGTTTACATATGACATTTTCCAGATGGTGGGAAAGTTAGATTCTAACATGGTTCCTTTGATTACCTTTGAGACGGGGTAAGCAATAGCATCATCTGGTTTTGATAGGTACTCGGCAGGGAGTTGATCAGCAGAGAGTGTAGTGGTTGTCACTGTTACAATCAAGGTACAGAAAAGTGAAGTGGCGACTGGTTGGCAGCTGGACGCAAGTAGTTTTCTAGGGGTGCTGCTTTCAGGACCAGGGGAGCTAGGAGGTAGATGGCTAGCTAGGGCCTGCAATGTCTCAGTAAAGGACTGGTCAAAGCTATCAGGAACATCTTCAGGGGTATTATCAATAGTAGCAGCAGGGATTGGGGTTGACGTTTGTCCTGGACGTAGTATATATGACATGCCACCTGACAGAGTATGGCATTACTGGGTTCAGAGACCAGTCCCCAGATTGGCTGTGTGGTGGCATCCCACACATGTGTTGTACGTTCCTGGCCAAAGGTGATGGCTGACTGCATACATGTGGCAGCTGTGACAATGACACATGACTCACATAAACCACGACTGGACCATAGAGGCGATTCACAGGTTACCTTTGCACATGCCACCCTAGTAGTGTGATTGCCATGGTGAGTACCAACACATAGGGCCAATGGGGAACAACATACTGAAGGTGTGTATGTGTGGGTGGACTGCCACTGTTTCACAGCACTGACATATATGACTGCACACATGGGTAAATGCCAGGTAAGATGTGTGCAATGTGTCACAGGCAATGTACATGCGTACAGGACAGACAGTGACGTTCTGTCATGTGTAAGGTTGACATACATATGGTACGCTATGCAGATGTCACTAGCAGTCTACAGAAGCACTGTAACTCTGCATTGCAGGTGTAAGCAGTGTTCCAGGGGACCCCAAGCGAACATGCATGCAAACAAAGCTACAGTACACAGGGCTGGAAGTACTGCATTATACAACAAAGAAGGGGTAACAATAACAGTAAGTAACAATGCAAATATGTAAGCACTATCAACATGTACCCAGGAATACGCAGCACAGATGCCCATGGTAGAACCGATATTATGTCATACTTATTTGTGATCTGGACTACATTGGTACTGCACACATATCTAGATCTTGTGAACATCCACATGGCATAGTCGTTGTGGGCATCTTGACACCATTACTGTACATGTCCACCATTGCATATCACTACTTGCGTTAGCTTTCCCCCTGTGCTACCCATGTATGCGGATATCTGTTGACAACCTTACCACCGGCATGCAATTATGTGCAGCTGTTATACTTTGGTATGTACTATGGGTGCAGATAACAATTCAGGACATTCATACAGTTACTACAGCAGGCATTCTGGGGTACACACACAGTCATAGCAGCACACTGTACTGTTACCAACATGATACTACTAATGCACATCTATGTAGTCACCCTGTGCATCAGCAACGTGTTTACCTGTTCCCGCAATGATGTTGGAGATTGCAGGAGGTGGCACAGTGTCATCATATGCACAGGGTGTGGATTAGGTATGCCTGAGTCAACCACTGATACCACCAATTGACATGTGTGTGTATGTGTGTTGGTGAGGGGCAGCAGTACAGGGTGGGGCAGTGTTGGTGCAGTGTGTGCGTGTATGTGGTTGCCCTAAGTGTTAACATTTCACATGTGTGTATGCACGCACACAGTTCCACCTCATGGCTGCCATATACAGGGGTTTGTGGACAGCCACAGACTGCACCTGGCAGGCCATACAGATCAGTGTCTGTGTGCACGGACACGGTACCTGTGCCTAGCAGGGGTGCTATGGACTGTATCCAGTACAAAGCTGGACTGAGTACTGTCATCAGAAGTGGGGGGGGTGTTGACTGGACACATGTCCCTGTTGGGACTGTCCAGAGCCACGTGTACGTGGTCTCCTGGGGCGTTCCGATGACAGCACAGACCCAGCATTGCTGGGGCTGCTGCTGGCACTATGAGGGCATGCGCGAGCCTGTTGTCGTCCGCGCCGACTGCCAGCTGCTGCCGCTGCCGGCATACAGCCACGTCGACACCGCAGACGCCCACCATTGCCCTGGCTCATGGACATCTGGTTGTGGAACTGCTGTAATATGTCCCCACAACGTCTGTCTATGACATCGGTGAAGTTACGATAGCATCCGCAATGTCACGCATACTGTCTGTCATGGCTATGCGACATGCTCTGAGCTCCCTCAGATCCTGTGTGGTGTACCTTTCCATACGTGACTGAGCCTGCATGACAGTCCGAAACATAGCTGAGGTTGACAGACCTCTTTGGGCACGTCGGCCAGAGGCAGTACGCCCACGGATGCTCCCACGAGAACCCATGGGCAACTCTCTGTGTGGTACCATCGGAGGACCCTGCCCATGGCTGCTGTGTGGGGATGCATGTGCCACAGGTACCACATTACCCTGGTCTATGCCCACTGTATCCTGTCCATCACCTAGGGACAATGGTGACAAAGGATGTACAGGCAGGATGACTGTGCGCAATGATGGGGTTGACAGCTGTGTACTGTCAATTGGCTGACCAATGGCAGACCCTGACACACCTTCCTGTACCATTACACATATATCATCATTACCAGTAGCCGTGGCACAGGATTCAGGTTCCCTGCTGCAGGTCACCAGAGCAGCCTCAGAACCTGTAGGATGAAGACAGGAAACACAGTTTACAGTCTCCAGACATTGTTACCAGTGATGCACTTATACACACATGCACACATGCACACATGCACACAGGCACACAGGCACACATGCACACATGCACACATGCACACATGCACACATGCACACGTGGACACATGCACACATGGACACATGCACACATGCACACATGGTCACGTGTACACATGCACTCATGCACACATGCACACATGCACACGTGGACACAGGCACACATGCACACATGCACACATGCACACGTGGACACAGGCACACATGCACACATGCACACATGCACACGTGGACACAGGCACACATGCACAGATGCACACGTGGACACAGGCACACCTGCACACATGCACACGTGGACACAGGCACACATGCACAGATGCACACGTGGACACAGGCACACCTGCACACATGCACACATGGGCACAGACACACCTGCACACATGCACACCCTGCAGTATACACACAGAGCACTACTGAGTTACACTACTGTTACTAGCATTATCAGGACTATTATAGGTTATGTTAAACACACTCACCAGCATGGATGGCCTGTCTCGCTGTAACCCTGGAGGGACCTGCAGAAATGATGAGATTAATGTCAGTGGGCACATCTGTGCCATTGATATTGCATATGATACAGTGTACAGAACAGTCAGGTGTACATATGGCATATTACCTGCACGCTCCATGTCATGCTGCTGTGTGGAACCAGCCTCCATCATGATGCAGGTGTACTGCTGTTGGTGTTCCGGGGCTGGAGCCACAACACTTAGGAGTAGCCCCTCCAGTCTGGTGAGGGGGATGTGTGGCCACCCACCTCCTGTGGCGACCTGTTGCCTGTGGATATCTGATGCACGCTGCGGACGCCGGATTAAATCACTGCAGTGATGTCGTACCTGCTCATATGTCCTGTTATGCGTGCCAATATCATTTACCCTACGGACAAGTTCTTGCCACAGTGCGGCCCTCTCCTGCTGATTCTGACTGGTGCGGGAAAACAGGATGTCATACTCCCGCACCAGGCTCTGGTGGATCTCCTCATCTTCCGCCACAGAGTAGGCGAGGTTACGCTGTCACGCCATCTCCCTGGAAGAGAACACAGACAGGATATCAGCAGACCATGTCAGCAATATATGGCACACATACTATACATGATACTCATGTGTAGTGATATACTACTACTCCCATATGTTGCATGTGTGTGTGTCATGGTGGATACACAGGTACATGGCCAGATATCAGTGCTCAGCCAACACCTGTGCAACAATACCTGCCACATTCCACACAACGTAGTAGCATGCCCCATCGGTCAGCACACACTGACAGGTGCAATGCACAACCTCACTCTGGGGGTTTATCCCAAGGTACTGTATGTGGGACACCATTCACTACTGTGATGTGGACAGACGTTACTCGGCCTGGATATACATATCCCACCACCACCACCAGCACAGTAGACTACTTTGATATGTATGTGATTAGACAGTTATTCACTTGCTGGGACTGAGATGGTATCTATGCAGCACACTGGGCCAGTGGAAGCCACAAGCCACACTGCTGACCCCTTTGCAAATGCTTACCACGGACATGCCACGGATTGCATGACACTTGCACACACATGTCTAACCCAGACCCTATGCATAAAGGTTAGGCATCCTGTCCGGTGGACCCCAGACAGAGGCAGATTGTATAACAACAGCAGGAGGCTACTGCAGGACAGAGCACATTCACATTAAGGGTAGGCATCTGTGGTCAGCACTGGTACTACACTACAGTCCATCATAACAACAGCCACGGCCTACTCTGGGAGGGAAATGGACACAAACACTATGGATGACCACAAGGCCTTCTTCAGTTATGTTACACATATGGACCACATGCCTCAGATATGCTCTGTGTTAATCCACACCTACTTAACATTCACCAAACACACGCATATTGGCAACAATCCTGCAGACATGTTCGGTGCACATATCCCCCCTCCTTCTCCCCCACCTTTGAAATATTTATCCCAGCTGGATGTAACCTCCCTATCATCGCACATGTCCAGGTGAGGGCCGCCCTCAGCAGAGGAGAACACACAGCATCACTGTGACCTCGTGGTCCCCCTGGATGTGTGCTACCGGCACTCTGAGAGGACATACTACCGCATGTAACACTGATAGTTTATCTTGGCCGTGCTACAGGATATGTACCTGGACAGTGGCATACAGCAACAGTGGTCCCACAACACTAAGGGGGCACTTCGACTGACCCTGGGAATTACCACATCATATGCATAATGGGCCTGGTCTGCTACACTATGGAATTATGCAGTATGGGATGCATATGCAGTGACATCAGGTACCTGCAGACACTTGTTCCCAGCCAGTGTGCCTTTGGGATGGGCTGATCCTGACTTTTGGGCCTGGCTGACATTTCAAAGCAGTCACTACAGCCATTGCACAGACACATGCTGCCAGGATCCTGGCCTATGACTGCTTGACATGTGATGTATGGTCATCCCCTTTTGGTGGAACTACGTACACACAACATATCACATGGACATACCTATGGATACAGACCTATGACACATTTGGAGGGTTCACAGTATGCACACTATTAACCTGCTACTTTGCATTACCTCTGTTTGTCGCAGCTAGTTGCGTTACCACAGCTTCTGCTTGCTGCTGCTACTGTCAGTGCTGACAGCTTCAGGTTACAGAGAGTCACAGTGTCTGGTTTTTTTTTTTTTTTGCTCTCTCTCTCTCTCTCTCTCTCTCACTTCTCGCTCTCCCTCTGTCTGCTTACAGACAATGCAATGAATGTATTGCATGTGGGGAGTGTTAGCACTGGATGCTTTTGTAGGTATCTGCATAGGTCCATGTGATGCCCTCTGCACCAATTGTAAGCCAGCATTTGCTAATTGCATACAGCCAGTTGTGTACTGATTGCAGTTCTCACTGTGATTTCAGGTCAGTGCTATAAAAGGGTATGTGGGATAGGCGTTGCCCTTTCAGATTGTGAGGGCGGGGACCATGCTGGTATGCTGTGGACAGTGTTCTGTGAGTGTAAAGGTTAGTATCTCTCTCATGCTTCAGGCTGTGTTGTATATTCACAATTCTCCATTCCTCTCTCATGTTCCCTGTAGCAAGTGTGTATGCACATTGACTCCTACAACTATATATAGATATATTTATATATATATATATATGTAGATATGCATAGATATATCTATGTACTTTAACTGACCTTATTATCTACAGGCTGCCAACTAGCATGGCTGTTTATTTTAAATGACATGCTTTGTGTACTACACATCCTATATTCCCTTTACATTCATCCCTACTTTTACATGTTATATTTATTTTAGCACAATGTTTTTGTATAAGAGTCATGGCTTAGTGGTAGGTTGTACAGACTAGTGTTTCCAAGGTCCTGGGTTCGGGACTGACAGTGGGAGTTTATTTTTCTTTTGAACTGAGTACAGGACCTGTCAATCACAGTGACTAAGGCACTTTTAAGCAGTTGTAACCGGGCTAGCGCTGGTTTGCGTGGAGTTCACGCATGCGCACTGGCGGTTAGCTCCACGCATACCCGGTTACAACCGCTTAACAGTGCTTACTCTGGCGCACACCCGCGCTATTTTCTTTGAAAGAAAAGAAAATGGGGAGACAGGAAAGTGGTGAAAAAGGGGTCACAAAGAGGGTAAGACAGTAGGGAAACAAGCTTGGGATGTGCAGGAGGGATGTAGGTAAGGCCCATAGCTGCCCATTTCTTCATCAGCAACAGCTGTGCATATGTATGTAATTTGGTGTGACATTTGAAACCTTCCACCCCTGAAAGAGGTGTCAGGACAACAATAATACTTGTACAGCCAATTGTAATTGATAGGTTCCATGTCCAGCGGACATGTGTGCGAAATGGGCAGCTATGTATGGGGTGTAATTTTTTTGTGGGTACAGAGTGCCCTTTTTTTTCAGGTAAGAGTGGTATGTCAGGTGAAGGAAGTTGGTTCAGCTGGGGAGGTAGGTTGGGTAGGTAAACAGACAAGACAAACAAGATGCATACAGGGGCAGTGTATGACACGTGTGGGGGGGGTTACACAATTGAGGGGGACGGAGGTTTGGATATCCAGAGCCCATGAGCCCACAGATGGCAACAGTGGAACTGATATCCCCACCCATAGGCAGTTGCCACTGTTCCTTCACTGCCCAGGACGGGGCTGTGCTGGGGGCTGTGTAGGCGGGGCAACAGGCATGCCCGTTAGTTGCGCCACCTGTGCCTCGAGCTGGCGTAGGGGCTCAAGGACAGAGTCCCGAATCTCCCTACGCACCACAGTCCGGACACTACGGAGGGTGAGTGGTGGATCTCCTCCGGCCACACTTGCAGAGGGGGGGCGAGCCCCATCCCCTGTAGCACTTCCACCCACAGGTGGCACAGGGCCACCGTAGGAGGGTCCGGACTTGGCACTAGTGCCAGGTGCACTCGCCAGCTGAGGTGGGAGAGGTGGGTCCGCTGGAACCCGCCTTCCCTGTCATCCTATGTTTTGCATTATGTCATGACAGTTTGGGTTAGTGACATATAATACCATTCACAATTAGTTGTAACAGCATGCATTAGTATTCCCATTAACCAAACACCCAGATATTCACACCATTGAACAACGTGCATAACACATGCATAATTTGAACAGAAATACACAGTCCAACAACATGCAAGGTTAATTGATGGCAACGGGCCATCAGGTGTGGATGTATGAACAGGGCAGATGCATCAACGGACATGCAAATATATATGACCCAACAGGACAAACGTCCAGGGGTGTTAATTGTGATTGCACATACCATTTTCACGTGGAATGGGTTATATGTGGTTATAGGGTGGGGTAAAGAAAGTAATATTAACACCTTCGAATAACAATACATATGCTGTACATTTCTAATAGCTACAGTTATATACACACTACTGTTCTAACTACAGTTTCCTATATGATAACTATTTCACCTTGCTGATAGGACTGTTACTGCAACATCAATATACATTTTAGTGTTCTTCATACACATTCATATCTAGCTTTGTTCAGCTACATCATCTTGCTACTTTTGCTTTATATAGCTGTAGACAAGTGTGGATGTTTGGTATATCAGACAATCATCCTATCTGCGTATTTCAGACTGAGAGCAACATATCCAGATTTTGGGATACACATTCCACATGCAGCAACATTTTGAACATATTTCGCTGTTTGGTTTTGAATCTCACATGCATTTCATTCTGTCTTGACTGCAGTATACTTTATTCAGGGGTTATTACTACTGTATTGCTGGATTCATGACACTTTCTCACACTCTCTCACTTGCTTTCATTTTACTATTCAGGATGGTACTTCTAGGCTTTATTGACATGTTTTAACAGTAGTTATTACAATCCTTTCCAGCAGTCTCACTTCTGTCATGTTTCAGTATTTCCACAGGGATATATTTCACACATGTGATTTCATCATCTTCTGCAGCTATACTTTTCAGCCTGCTGCAGGTTGTGTACTATTTTCTTACAGGCAGGGCATTTTTATTTCAGAATATATGTCGGACAGTTTCATGTTTAGGTTACACTTACAGGCTGAAAACTCTTGTAATCAAGCAATACTTGCATACACTTTCACACTGTTACTTGCAGATTTTATTCCTTACTGACTACACTGCACTCTTTTGCTGACTGTCATACTTTTATATTTCTTTACAGTTACTGGTAGTGGATTACTGACCTGCCTGGTGGCGCAACCGCACCAGCCTATTGCCATAGGCTCTGCGGTTCACAGAACAGACACCTGCAGCTGTAATATAAATGAAGTAATATTGGAATACACATCTCCATAATATCAGCTAGTTTAATTTTTTACATACATAATTAAATGTTACTTACTCACTAGTGGGGCGTTGGGCGTTTGCCGGGCCTCCTGGATCCAAAGGTTCAGTTGGTCCTGCTTGCGTCTCTTCAGGTCCGCATGGTGGTGACGGACCTGCTCACCAATCCTTGGAATCCCTGTGGCACTGGTGAGATCATGAGCCAACCGGTCCCACGCCTCAGTCCTGTATGCTCCCCAGAGGACCTGGCCCTGCATGAGTTGGGCCTCATGATTGTGGACTAGGAGCCAGGCCATGTACCTGGACTCCTCAACACCCCACCTCTGTGCTCGGCGACTACCCTCTCCTACTCCTGACATTCTGCCTGCAGGTCTGTTCTACAATCGTTTATGCTGTGTATTCCGCCTATGGGGCTTATATAGTCCGTTTTCCCACATATCTGTGATTGGCCATTTTGGAATTGTATCAACTTCAGTAAACCTGCATTGTCATGCTGTAGTTTGTATTCATTCCTATATATTAGCTATTATTGCATTTCTAGGTACTGCTGTCATGGCTTAGTGGTTCTGTACCTTGACTATGGTGTATAGTATCCTGAGTTCGAACCTGGCCACTGCTTTTATTTTTCATGACTGTCTACACATGCTGAGGGGTGTGTCTGTGTAAAGGCAGTTTTGATACGGCTTGCTCAGCGTTGCCCGTCGGTTAGCTTGTTTGCGGTGCGCAGCTCCGCAAGCGGGTACACTGCTTTAAGCCTCATTTGGCTATCGGCACGCATATTACTCTCAGCTCAGTTAGGGGCACATAGATATAGCGTGTTAAACCACTGCTCAGCTACGGGCACTCATTTTGCACCAGTTAAACCACTGCTCATCTACGGGCAGATGTACTCACCCTGTTAAACTGTAGCTCATCTATGGGCACATCTGGCATGTTTTATTCTTTTGTTACCTCACATTTCTTCAATATGAATGGGCTATTTCATTACATTTTACATAAGTTGTGGTTTTATGTCTACATATTTGTCAGGGACTTGTTTCCTGCTTATTTTGCTAAAAAAAAATTGGTGTTGTGGGGGCTCGAACCATGAATGCCTGCTCTGCAGCCAGCATCTCTACCGCTACGCTATTGCTTCCTGGTTTATTTTGCATATTTAGTTTTTATATGCTTTCCCACTGACTGCTAACTGTAGCTGCGTTACGGGCATGCCATAAGCAGCGCACTCACGGTTAAACATCTTTACAATTTAAAAAAAAAATTATAACTTGTTCATTTATATTTATTTTCTGTTCATAGTCTGTGGGGGCATGTGTTGTGTTCTGTTTATTCACATTTCCGTGGACTCTGTCGTGGGTGTTTCCTTTGGGTACTTTTCCTCTTCTGGGGGCGTGTCTGCTTACAGGGCTCGGCCTACGGACACGCCCCCTACTGTCTTACACGAACCGTGTTGGCCTTCAGTGTGATTCAGCATGCTCTCATTAATATGCAGAGCATGCTGACATCACTCCGTTTAACTGCAGCCTCCGTGTATGAGTTATAACTCTTACACGGAGGCTTCGTGAATCCTGCCCATAAACTATTAATAGATGTCCACTCAACAAGAATAGACAGACAAGACAATACATGTCCACTTAACAAGCTTAGGCAGACAAGGCAATAATTTTAGTAAATGTATACATAATTATACCCACAGTGGTGTTGCTGCAGCAGCATTGTCGCCTCACAGTAAGACGCTGTCCGGTTCGATTCTCAGTTAGAGCGTCTTCTGCGTGGTGACATGCGTGAATGGGCGTACCTTCGTTGAAGGTTTTGCATCAGGGCTGGTAACTCGGCACATAAAAATCAACTACCAATCATTAGCGGACCGGAGTTCCGCTGTGGCGACCATTAACCGGGAAAAGCCGAAAGACACAACAAGTAAATGTATACATAATTGTTAAATACAAATCTTGAGATCTTCTCAAGTTGCAAAAATTCTCACCAGGTTAAAACATTTCAATTTCCATACCTGATCAAAATATATGAAAATATGACTCTATAAGATTGTTCCATATAAAATAATTTATATAAATTTAAGCACAAACCAACAGTTCTGTAACTTTATTATTGTACCCTATATTTGAATTGGACCTAACAACTATCTTCTACGGTAAACTAATGGTAGCCCACTCTCCAGAAGAATTTAGACCACAATAGCCTAGCTTTACTGTACTATGATAAACCTGGTGAAAATAACATATGTTGAAGTAAAAAGAAAAAAGAACCAATAGGGATACACTTTAATCTTACAGAAATGTATTCTTCCTGCTAAGGAAATATGCAGCTTGAACCAAGATTTTAACAGACTCTGTATTTTAGATTAGGCATGTTTATAACTGTTCAGTTTTCTGTATCTGCACAGAGCCCAGTACTGCCATATTTCTTTGGCAGCAGTACTACTGGTAAAGCCCAGGAAATGTTGGACTCCTGGATTACCCACAATTCCAGCATGCTTCACTGTTCCCCTTTAAGAGTTTGCCTAATTTTTTCCAGTAACCATGTAAGGAGCTGGTTTGATGTGGCTCAGGGATCCTGTGTCTACATGGTGCTCTACCAGGAGGGTACAACTTGGCTTACCAGTAAAAATATCCCCGAATTCCTCTAATACTGCTCATATCTACTAAATCAGACTAGGAGTTAATTGTTGGGACAAGGCTACCCCAGCCACATCCAAGTTCTGTCTACCATGATAGGGCTTTGTCAAATTAAAATGGTAAGACTCGTGCTTCTGCCTCCTGACTGATAACTCAGTTGTGTAACTGACACAATTTACCTTTTCTACAGTAGTGGGGGGGTCCTCCTAGGTCAGCTGCAGCTACCTATGTTTAAAAGGAATAAATACAATTACCTGCTGCCATACAGAATATTCCCTATTTCTGGCTGTCCTGACACTTCAGACTATTTGCTGCTATTGTGCCTGCTCTAGATGCTCCTGGGTCATCTCCAAAAGCTCACTGAGTCTGGTCTTGAAGTTTAGGACATACTCCACAGCAGATTTCTTGTGCGAATCACACTCACCCTCTCACTCGTGACAAATTAAATCCAGAGACCTCATAACCCTGTACCCATCCAACAGCTCAACTGGCAAAAATGTGGATTTCTGGGGCACCACCCTGTACAAAAATAGAAGGTGAGGCAGGTATTTGTCTCACTCCCTCTTAAACTATTCTGTAAATGCTTTCTGCATGGTCTTTTGTTTAGAGTTAAACCTATCCACCAGACAATTGTTTGAGGAAAGCAGAGGGTAGTCTTTACACGTTTACTCCATAGTGCTTCCATAAACATGCCATCAAGTCTGACATAAAATTGCAATATATCCTATTATACTTTCATCTATCTTCTTTACATAGTCTCTAATTTATTTCTGTATTCCTAAAGGCTCAGTTTGAAACATGCAAGAAAACATTGTTTAACATGATATAAACCATCAGCATCATTAAAGTTTGAACCTGCATGCATTGCTTTACCCATGAGCAAGGGAGTTAAAAACCTCACCCACTGCCCTTGGTCAACTTGATGCTGATTACACACTCTGTCCTTATAAAGCTATCTAAATTATCCCTCTCTTTATACTGAGGAAACGTTTTGTACTGACCTGGCCTTCTAGGATTTGGCTTCCTCCCCATAATTCATGTGTCCCTGGTGAAGGATGATCATCTTTCACTAATGCTGACTCTGCTTCTCTGTTTCATCTCATTCCAGCTGTTGCATTGTCTGCTGCTGCAACTTCTGTACATTTCATTATTTTAGTACCAGTCTTAGCAATTCCATTTGGATTTTGTGGTCCTCCTGTGAAGAAACAGAATGTCCTTTGTCTGCTTGCACATCAACAACTCCTGATAGGCTGTCTCGGGGCTTCCTTCCAGATGCAAACAAAGCTGACACCATCCTGTCTTTAGACAAGTGAGTATGCTGGATTTCTTTTGCTGTGCTCCCTTCTGTCACCTATACCAGTGCCTTTTCAACATAGTTGTTAACAGAGCTCTTTTTTCCTGTTTCCCCTAAACTTAACTGATTAAAAATAAAATAACTGCTGTGCACAACTAAACTTCTGTATATTTTCACTTGTGGTTATTTTTTATATAAATACACAAACGCACAGACACACACACACAAACGTGATAACAAAGCTTTTTAGATTGAATACATTCAAGTTCAGTATCAGACCACTGCTACCAATATGTGATGACCCGGGGTACAGATGAGGTTTGAATCCCACCAATGTCAACCAAATGTGTGAAGAATGGTGGCATGCCTTGCCACCAAATATGAAGCAAAGGTCTTAGTAGACACTAGGGGATTGCCTATTGAATCACACCAGCAGTACGCAACATTTTTAACTGAAACAAAGAAAGTACACACAAGTCTAGCTCAGTACTCAGTTCACAAAATGCAACCCCATTCCCAAGAGTATAAAGGCAATATGCATTGCTGTCTTGGGTATGAACTTTCAACATCTACACACAGATTAGGCTGCATATAAGCTACTTTCAGAGTTCAGTCTTTGACTTGGCACTCCAGGCCCCCTTGTCATCACTCTGTCTGTGAACCACAGTGTCTTTCACTTTCTCTTATCCATATTTACTCCCTTTCACACAAATCTTCACACACACACACACACACACACACACACACACACACACACACACACACACGCACGCACGCACACGCACGCACACGCACACGCACACACACACACACACACTTTCCAAGGAAGGCTGGCAGTATTCTCCAATTCCTCACAGCTGCTTTCTTCCTGGCACAGTAGTATTGTCATTTCTCTGGATTTGGCCAGAGGCCTCCAGTTACTTGCTGCTCTTAATTAAGCTAAATATGAAATCATATACCTTAATATTTCCCTGATAGTAGGCCCAAACAATCTTGCTAAATAGAGATAAGAGCCATTACAGTCAAACTACAGTGGTAAATGATAAACCTTTCATAGGATCGTAGGATCATAGGAATTTACTAGGCTATTGGCCCTGAGGCCCTTATAAGCCTAGCCAAGAGTTTAGACAAGTTAGCACCCAAAGTCCCTGTCCAGCAGGGACACAGGTGGAATCCCAGGAGTATATTTTCTGTTTCCCATCCAGTTATCCAGGTTACACTTAAAAAGGGATAAGGAGGTACTCTGCTTGACATGGAGAGGGAGTCTATTCCACAGATTGGGGAGTCTCTGGGACACAAATCTGTTCCGCCAACAAGTCCTATTGATGTCACAGACAAGGTTGAGTTTGCGCATGTGGGTTACTTGAGTGGAGCTTGACTTGTGGATATCCAGCAGTCCCATCAAGGAGGGGTCTGAGATTGCTTTGTATGTCAGACAGTGGTCACCTCTGAGGAGTCTGTATGAAACTGAGTAGAGGGACAGGGTTTTTAGCCTATCTGTGTATGGTAGATGTTTGCGGCCCTGGAGTCTCCTGGTGAGGAACCTCTGTGGTCTCTCCAGCTGCAACATGTCCTTTGCAAGGTACATGCCAAAGGGAGCATTGTACTCAATAATTGGCCATATAAAGGAAGAATACAGGGATGTTATGACCTCCTTGTCCCTGGATGAGATACCCTTACTTATGAGGTGGGCCATGTAGAAAGCTTTCCTTACAATGGAAGAAACATGGTGGTCAAAAGACAGGTTGCTATCAATATGGGTGCCCAAATCCCTCATGATGATTGCATGCTTTGGACATTGTTATTAATGTGATAACATGTGGGGATGTCACTCTCCCCAAAGGGGATGATGATGCATTTTATGGCATTCAGCTTGAGGCCATGTTTCTGGCACCAGTCATTTGTTTGGGTGAGACCTTCTTGGAGGACGTCCACATCACTTGGGGAATTGATGACAGCACCCAACTTGCAGTAATCTCCAAACTTGGTCAGCCATAGCCCATTGGTTTTGGCCTGCACCTCAGAGAAGTATATCCCGAATAACAGAGGCCCCCAGACCGATCCCTGGGTTACACCACTCGTTACCGGTCTACTACTTGAGGTGGCTTCCCCTATTTTGATTAGGTGGGTTCTGTCAGTGAGCCAGTTTGCTACCCATCTGGTAACATATGGATTGATGCCTAGTTGAGAGAGTTTATCTATTATGCACGAGTGGGGAATAGTGTCGAAGGCTTTGGCCAGGTCAAGGTAGGAGGTGTGCACCTTCTTCCCCTCATCTATGGCTTTGATGACTGTCTCAAAGAAGTCTACCAAATTTAACAGATTTGACCTCCCTTTGACAAAGCCAAACTGTATGGGGTTGAGTGTTTGGAGATTGCCAATGTCCCTTTTAATGAGGTCCATGATAATCTGTTCCATGGCCTTGCAAATCAGGCTAGTTAGGCTGATGGGTCTCTAATTTCTCAGATCAGTAGATACTCCACCTTTGTGTAAAGGGATGACAGTGTCTGCCCTCCACTTGGTTGGGACAAAGCCAGTACTCAGGCTTTGGTTAAATAGAGTGCCTAATGGTGCTGCAAGTTCATCTCTGAGTTCATGTAGGATGCAGCCTGGGATGTTATCAGGTCCCATGGAAGTGGTATTTTTTGCCTTTGAGAGGGCAGTGATGACCTGTTCCCTAGATATAAGGGGAGGGGGCAAGTACTGGGGATGTCCTAATTTACTAATGGGGGGACAGAGGAGTAAAGTTTTTGCTGAATCTATCAGCCATTCCTGATTACATGCATCTATATAAGTGCTTGTATAGTACTTTGGTGTAGATTTGGACATTGGTGCCAGTTCCTACAGAGAAGGAGGGGGCTGTGAAGCTGTTTATACCACCCTTCAGGAGGTTGTAATCAGATTTGGAGAAGTTTTTTTGTTTGACCCTAGTTGGGGGGGGGGGGTCAGGGGAGATGCTGGCTTCAAAAGTGACCGCTTTATGGTCGGATCTTACCAGGGAGGATGATACTGTAGGGGTGCTGCAGTGGTTACTCATGTTGGTTAATACCAAGTCCAAGATATTATCACTTCTTGTGGGGGTACTGACTAGCTGTTCCAAGGCATTTGCAATGATAAAATTGAGGAATTTCTGGGCATTTCTATTCTGGCATAAGTCGTTTTTCCAGTCTATGATTGGGTAGTTAAAGTCGCCCAGGATCAGGGTAAAGGGCTGAATCTTGATAGATTTGAAGAGGTGCAGATAGGTGGAGTGGGCATCTTGAGTCAAATATGGGGGCCTGTAGCTAGCTATTATTTGAACAGGGGTCTTCTCAATGGTTAACTACACCTGTCATGTCTCCTGTGCATCATACTGTTTGACCAGCCTGGAGGTGTGTGTGTCTTTAATATTTATTGAAACTCCACCTCCTTTGGCTTTACTGCCCACAGTTTGGGGTCTGAATGTATGATAGGATGAGTAACCTGGTAAGGCTGGGGTGCTCTTCACAGCTTTGAACCTGGTTACTGTGACTACACAAATGTCAGCATCTTCCAGGGTTAAGAATGCTTGCGATGAGTGCAGTTGCATGTTTAAATGCCTAGCATTTAGCAGCATGACCTTTAATTTGCATTTTGTTGAAATTTTTATGTTGGTTGTATCGACCTCATGACTTTTCCTAAAAGAGGCACTATGGGGGAGGCAAGGGCCTGTGCCAGAAGCCTGAAGCCCAAGTGAGACAGATGCAGGCCATCTCTAGCAAAGCATCGTAGTCTGTCGATCATATCTTCCCTGGCTGTCAGTACTGGATCCCACTGGAATGACGCCAGAAACTAAGCCAATTGTTAAAGTCAATCATTTTC
Organism: Protopterus annectens; assembly: GCF_019279795.1. Lineage (NCBI taxonomy): Eukaryota > Metazoa > Chordata > Ceratodontiformes > Protopteridae > Protopterus > Protopterus annectens. The sequence goes on along the minus strand of NC_056741.1, from coordinate 788,182,265 downwards.
TATTTGTATTGAGTCATCATTCTGGGTGATGGTAGAATGCTGCTCAAGGCTAGGGACATACCAGCCTGGGACACATATTCAACTCAATCATGTCTCTCTTCATAACTTTCTCATGTAAGGCAGCAATCACCTCTTTGTCTATACACCTATGCACCTTAACCTCAGAAAGCATATCTTTCAAAGAGGTAAAATAATATTTTCTGTCCATAACTACAATTAATCCACCTTTGTCAGCTGGGTGGATCACCACAGATTCATCAGTCTCTAAATCTTTCAGAGCTGGTTTCTCATCACATGATAAATTATCAAATCTATTTCTCACTTGTTTCTTATTATTATGAAAAAAATTCATACACATGTTGTTCACATAATTTATAAAATACTTCTAGAACTGGATGGCATTGAGGGTTAAATGTGCTCGGCTTACTAAATTTAAAATTATTGTTACATACTGTTGTGTCTTTAAACAACTTAAGTTGCACGTTGCGCATAAACATTTTAAGGTCCACCAACACATCAGTTAAAGCAGCAGATTGAACAGGTATAAACGAGAGACCTCTGCTCAAAACAGAATGCTCAGTCATAGATAAATACCTGGTAGATATATTCCATACTAATTGTAAACCACAGAAAAACAACTAGCGATCCAAACCTCAGCCAAAGAAGTCACTATTATTTACCAAGAACTACAAAGTTCTATGCCAAAAGATGAAAAATTCTTTATTGTAGGTAAACGCTTTCGTGGTGCTACTCACACCACTTCATCAGACCTTTTACAACCATGCAACACATTACCCTTTATTTTATACTAAAATTTGAATCAGCCCATTAACTTAATTAATTCAATTAACCTATTAATGACCCATAAGAAACTTCTATAAAGGCTGTTCATAAATTCATTGTACTATAAAAGCATATGGAAAAGGAATACATATATAACAAATAAACATAGATATATATATATATATATATATATATATATATATATATATATATATATATATATATATATATATATATATATATATATATATATATATAAACAACATATATGAAAAACAGATATAAAAAACACTTATAAAAAACACTTTTAGAAACCAATACATTCTTATAAAAAATACTAATATAAAATAAACGCATTTGTTCCTCTCTTTCTATACCTGGCCAAAGGGGTACTTAGTTTTTATTTAATATATAAAAAATACTAAATGACTTTTGTATAATCAAATCAAAGGCTTATTCCGCAAAACAGGTTTAAGGGGGATCCTATCATTTAGCCCCTTACCCCTCCTATCTGCTCTCAGTCTAATGATCCAACGTGTCTCTGAAGTCTCAGTTCTATTTATAATGCCCCCCCCTGTTATTTTCTCTAATTAATTCTATCACTTGGAAGCTAGATGTATGCTCTGGCCCCTTGCATTTGTCACATTCTGGTTCTTATTGTGTAGTAAATGTTCACATACTCTGAACCTCAATTCCCTGTTGGTTTACTAAGCAGAAATGTTATCACTAATAAAGGTACATTACCATGCACTAGGTGTAATCAGTGCAGATAAATAGAAGTTAGTAATAATTTTAAGCAACCTGATACAGGTAGAGAATACGTGGTTAATGTTCAGGCTACCTGTAATAGTAAGAACCTAGTGTATATAGCAGTGTGCAATATTTGTTCGAGTTTCTATGTAGGAAAAACCAACAGGGAATTGAGGTTCAGAATAATGAACATTTACTACACATTAACAACCAGAATGTGACAAATGCATTGGCTAAGCATGTGGAAAGCAAGGGGCCAGACCATACATTAAACTTCCAAATGATAGAATTAATAAGAGAAAATGATAAAGCGGGGGGGACATTATAAATAGAACTGAGACTTCAGAGACACGTTGGATCATTAGACTGAGAGCAGATAGGGATAAGGGGCTAAATGATAGGATCCCCCTTAAACCTGTTTTGTGGAATAGGCCTTTGATTTGATTATACAAAAGTCATTCAGTATTTTTTATATATTAAATAAAAACTAAGTATCCCTTTGGCCAGGTATAGAAAGAGAGGAACGTATGCATTTATTTTTTATTAGTATTTTTATAAGAATGTATTGGTTTCTAAAAGTGTTTTTTATAATATATATATATATATATATATATATATATATATATATATATATATATATATATATATATATATATATATATATATATATATATATATATGTGTTATATATATATATATATGTTATATATATATATATATATATATATATATATATATATTTATTTGTTATATATGTATTCCTTTTCTATATGCTTTTATAGGAGAATGAATTTATGAACAGCCTTTTTAGAAGTTTCTTATGGGTCATTAATAGGTTAATTGAATTAATTAGGTTAAAGGGCTGATTCAAATTTTAGTATAAAATAAAGGGTAATGTGATGCATGGTTGTAAAAGGTCTGATGAAGTGGTGTGAGTAACACCTCAAAAGTGCTTACCTACAATAAAGAATTTTTCTTCTTTTCATCTTTTAGCATAGAACTTTGTACTTCTTGGTAAATAATAGTGACTTCTTTGGCTGAGGTTTGGATCGCTAGTTGTTTTTCTGTGGTTTACAAATAATTTTGGATGTCACTGTCGATTCATTTACGCTAACTGTGACCTAGAGGAACTGTTCATATTCCATACTAAGTCTTGTCTGTAGTTCTCCACATCCTCTCTATCGTATTCACTCCCTGATTGTCCATTTTTCTTCTGTGCTTGCCCCTAAATTCTCCATTGTCTAATGATTGTTTCCTCTTCCTTATGGGCAATAGTAGAGAAAAAAATGGTTCTTCACAAGGATTGAAGTCTTCAGCCTAACAACAGGACCAGAATCATTTTTTTTGTTCGCCGTTGACATACTCATGCTCGTGCCATCACCAGCCAATGGTGTCATATAAACAGATACTTCCTCATTGTTAGGTGATTGGACAGTCTCAACCACCTGAGTGGTTGTTATAGTAACCGGACTATTATTGCTATTACCGGCCATACTTGCCCGTACTTTTTGTGATGGTTTTGATGCAGATTTATTTACATCAGTATGTGTATGAACCCGATGCCATGTAAAAACATGTCCTGCCTCATAATCACGAGTATCCCTTTGTATCTTATTTCTCTTTTGCTGTACAAGCCTGGTTTCATAGAACTGGATCTGTTCCATAAGAGATCTCACTCGAGCGTCATTCTCAGCATCACCAAGCAGGCTACAAATAATATCATAGCGCCCTTGTATCCTGTTGGATAACTGCTCTTCAACAGGATGAAAATAGTCTATTAATAGACACATATAGGCACGACTAGTGTCTAAATTTAGTTTTTGCCATTTAGCCAACAACTTGGGGTGAGAGTCTCCATAGGTAGGCATAGTGAAGACCTTCAACCCCCGGGAACAATATTCAGGGCATTGCATGCCGGGAAATGTAAACAGTGCAACTTCTGTCAGTACATTTTTGAAGATTTAGAGTTTGAGCATCCAGATACAGGAAGGAAGTTTTCCTTTACTGTTGTTGCGGACTGTAACAGCAAAAATTTGGTGTATTTATTCCGATGCATTCTCTGTAAAACATTCTATGTGGGTAAAACCAATGGGCAGCTAAGAGAGTGCATCAGGGATCATATGTACTGTTTAAAAAGAGGACAGAATTATAGTGCTGCTGCTAAACATATTTTAACATGTGGAATGGAATGCCAGTTCAGATTTAATGTGCTGGAACTGGTTAAGGAAGATGTTAGGATGGGGAACATTAGCTCTAGAACAGAAGAGAAAGAACTTGATTGGATTATAAAAGTAGGTGCGCACATAGGGCAAGCTTTGAATGACCATCTATCTATGACTTCTAAGCTTAGAAATAGGAGGTTATTAAAATGATCCCCCTTTTTTGCTTTTGTCTTTTTGTTGTTCTTATGACTATTATGAAATTCATTTGTTTTAGGTATATATCATATTTCTTATGATTTTGTTTAGATGTATTATTTTATTTTATTTTATCTTGTGGAGTGACTATCTTTAGATACTCATGGCTTTGTTATAGGATCTGGATGGTTGGGAGGTGCTTTGAATGTATGGTTAGCTGTGATTTGTCAATTTGAAAACTCATTATTTGTATGTATGTAAAAGGAGATGTTGAATGTGCTTGTTTATGGTCTGATGAAGCAAACGAATGTTTGTGAAAGTGCTTACCTGTTGTTACCTTGTTTGTAATAAAGCGAGTTTGTATTGAAGAAGCACAAGTAGATTTATGCCTGGAAATATCCAGTATTTTGGTTTGGAACTGTGAATATTCTGCCATAGCTGCTCCGATATTTGGTTTTATTCATTAGATTAATTGGTTAGCTTTAGCTAATGTAATCTTTCCCTACAACAATATACAACTTCTTTTCAGGTAACCACTTTGTGAGTTTCACTGAGTGGTCCAAAATAAATCTTACAAATTTGTGTTATACTATCAATGGCACTCTCACTGACAAAAACTCATCATTTAAAAAAAAGTGGTCAAAACTTTTGACAGTCTAAGGAAACTTGTATTTGCTTGGAAGTAGCCATCTTCCCCTCCACCCAAATACACACACTTGATATATAGCAACTCTGAGGTTGTGCACCCTTTGGAATAAAGAAATTACTTCTGAGGCCATATACCTTGGACTTCATGTATTTAATTTGTAGGGGATTCATACAGTAATGTTTTATTATTGTGGTGAGCACCCTCCAGCCCATTCTTTCCAAGGTGGAGGCAGGGAGCAAGCTGGTCTGCAGATTGTGTGGAATATCTTATCCTCATACACTTATCAGCCTGCACGTTTCACTATAGCTGCCTCATGAGGAGCGCATGAGCAACTATCTGATCAAGTGCCACACCACTTGTATTGGAAGCACACAAGGATCTTCATGCTGCCAGAGATGCACCTACATTCAAGCAGCGGTTGCCAGTGCAGTGAACCAAGTTGCTTTAATCAACCAAGATGGCCAAGCTGGTGTCATCCACTCACTGCCACCCGCACCCCACCCAATCCCTTTTGTGAAGAGATATATGATGTGCCTATTCTACAGGAGTGTAATGGTATCTTAACTTCATGGTATACCTCTCAACCTCTTAAAGCAAGAAATCTGGACAAAGCCTTCATGCTGTAGAGCTTGAATATTATCTGATGCTGACATTTCAAGAATAGCTGCTTGCTTGGATGGGTCTGGTCTCAAGCCACTGTTGGTAAATAAATAACCTACATATGTGACTTCTGGTAGTCTGAATTTACACTTTAGAGGATTGAGCTTTAAGTTTACTTCACGTGCTCTGTCTAGAACTCTCTTTAGGTTTCTGTCATGCTCTGCCTCCCCATTACCTCCAACCAATAAATCATCTACTATTATGGCACAAGGGTAACCTGAAAAAATTTGCTCCATTGCATGTTGGAAGACTTCACATGCAGAATTTATTCCAAATGGCATCCTTAGGAATCTGTACCTGCCAAACGGGGTACTAAAAGTAGTCAGCAATGAAGATTTGCAATCAAGCATCGGTTGCCAAAATGAACTTTCTGCATCCAAGACATAAATAACAGTGGCATTTGGTATCAGAGCTGCAACCTCTTTGACTGTACGCATTGGGTGATGCGGTCTCTTCAATGCTTTGTTCAAATCTCTGGGGTCAATACATATTCTGATTTCATCTGAGCCTTTTTTGTGAGCTGCTACCATGGACAACACACATTCAGTTGGTTCTGTGACTGGACAAATTACACCTTGCTGTACCATCTTATCCAACTGGGCTTTGACTTTGTCCTGCATAGCTATCGGAACTTTTCTTGCTGGTCTGACTATGGGAGAGACCTCTGGGTCATGGAATACACAACTGGAAGTCTGCCCAACTTGTCATCGAAAATATCAGCATACTCTGAGAAAATGGCTTCAGAAAAATTGTAACTAGGATATGCACTTATATGATGAACTTCTTTGGTAAAAGAAAGCAGATTCATTCTCAGACTGTCTCTGAGACCCAGTAATGACTGCACAGGTCTTCGAACTACATAGAACAACAAGCTGTAACTCTTCCTGGCCAAATAACATAAAAGCATCACTGAGCCTTCGGTTTGAATTTCTTCACCTCCATAAGCAAGTTTTGCACTACTGCCCACATTGAGTTGCTCATTAGTTCTCACTTTAGCAAACGTGTCTGCTGATATAGCATTACACTTTGAACCAGTGTCTACCTTAAGTTCGGTGGATTTACCATTTATCTGGACAGTACAAAATGCTTTGCTCTTTGCCAACAAATTCACTGCATCAACTCTTTCACCAATTACTGATAAACCATCCACATAGAAAGTAGACTGCTGCAATTCTACTTGATCAGTTTGCTTTTCTGAGAGACCTTTCTTTATAACCATGTGAGGTTTACTTAATTTACAAAACTTTTGAAAATGGTTCCATTTTTTACACTTGTGACACTGCTGACCTAATGCTAAGCATTTCTCTCTTTTAGACTGATGATTGGCACCACACTTCCGACAGTTAACAATAAAGTTGGACTTGGGTTTTGCTGATTCACTTTTGCATTGCATTGAGCATGCTGCTTTCTTAGAATGTGCTGGAAAACTCCATAGTTTCCTTGATGAGCCAACAGGAGCTGTGGCTGTCATGTGCTTAGGCCTACTTCTGTTTGCCATGTGTTGCATGCTGTCTACATTTGCTCTGGAGCCTGCTGAAACCATGCTCTTAACATTTGCAAGCATACTGGTGTGTTTTTCTGTAACTTCATGAATCTGACAAATCTCTGTGGCTTTACTCAACATTAAATCAATGTCATGAAGCAAAATCTTTCTCTCAGCAGCACTATTAATACCACACATGAGCCTGTCTTTTATTAACTCATCTTTTAAGTCACCAAATCGACAATTAGCTTTGTTTCTCAGGTCAGTAATATAAGCTGCAAATGTTTCCCCTGCTTTCTGATTTCTTGTGTAAAACAAAAGCCTCTCTAATGTAATATTTGTCTGGGGTTACACACTTCCCTGAATTTATACTTCAAGCACTTGGGGTCTTCCCTTGATTCAGCCTTTACAACAATATAACGATTTTCACTTTCTCCCTCATATACTGCTGGTGCATACCCAAATGAACGCTCTCTTTCAATAGCCTCTGACCCAGCTAGGTTTAACAAAATGAATGCCCGGTTGTGTTCATCTTTATCTGAATAAGCTGCTTGTATAAAAATATCATACTCTTGTTCAAATATTCGCCAGTTCTCTGCGATATTCTGATCAAATACAAGTGGTAAGGGCTTTCAAAATCTGTTTGCCATATTAACACATACCAGTGAAGGGTTTTGCAAATATGCATGAACACACACACACACACACACACACACACACACACACACACACACACACACACACACATGCCAGAAATTTATGCCAGTATTCATTACTTTGCCCAACAGCACAACAAGCCACTGAATAACTGAACTTTGTGAAATAGGTCTCTCGGGCGCTATAATAGTCTTGAAATTGCTGTACTGCAAGAAGTCACCTCCTATCAGTATAAGAAACATTTCAAATGACTGCACAATGCGAATGAACTAGGCAGAAGAAGCTCAGAGTAAGAAACATTTTAAAGTAATTGCATTCTGAGAATAAACAGTACACAACACACTGAAATCTCCCCAAAATGGCTGTACCTTGTAGATAATACTTTACAGGGCAAGAAACACTCTGTAATGGTGACACTTGGTGAACAGACACACCCAGCACAAGAAACTTTTCAAAATGGCTATACTTTGACTGTACTTCATGAAATATTTGCACTTTGCACACGTATAAACTCTTCAAAATACATACACAGTAATAAGCACACACTTTAAGCCTTTTATACACTTTGAGATACTTCTAATAACTCTAGTTAAGCCCTTGATACAATATGAAGTTGTAGTTATGCCAAAACACAGCACTTTGCCAAAATACATGCAGTCATCTTGCTTTAATTACACTTAATGTGGCCTTTTTTGCCCTTATTATATCTGTTTTGCTCATTTAATTTCTTTTCATGCCCATTGTACTTTTCTTGTACTCGTTTTACTCTAAACATGCCCATTTTGCCTCAGACATACTCGTTGTACTTTAAACATGTTTGTATTACTTTTCTGATAATCATTTTATCAAATATCTTAATCTTAAACATTTCACTTAATTAATAAACCTTTTGTGCCTCCCGCTTGTTTAATAATGTAGTTTGTGCCCTTGTAATGCTCCATTTTATTATTCCTAAAAAATAAGCTGTCCGTGCAAGTTTTCATTACCTTGGGTTCTTTTCTGGCTCTTTTTTGTGCTCGTTTCTCTTAGTTTACCTTCTCTGCTATCTCTGCACCTCATGGCTCTGAATATCAGTCTCTGGAATCCCAGTCCTGACACCATGTCACACTCCATGCCCATAGGCAATGACTTGAGTCTTTGTGAGTTCTGTTCAAGCAGCTTTATTATGTACAAACACATTATGATAGAAACATTAACTTTAACTTAGGTAACTTATATACAAACTAGCTATTGCATTCATTCATGCCCACTCTCTGGCTGCACTCTCAAAATGGCATTGGGTATAGCAGGTGCCCACTATTTATATGTGCACGTTCAGTCCTTGATATGATTCTTAAAGATACAGCACATACACTCTGCTCTACAAATACTTTATTTCCCTACCTTTAATATATCACTGTCTTCCACTAAGCACTAAAATATGCCTGCTTCCCATCTTCCTTAGACTTTTGCAGTGGTGGAACTACCAGACTATGCCGCAATATTTAAATATATATATATATATATATATATATATATATATATATATATATATATATATATATATATATATATATATATAATGGAACACCCAAGCGATAACCCCAAAAAGAAATGAAGAGCAAATCCCAGCGGAGCACCAAACCAATCAAATCCAGTTGAGGCCACTATTCCACTGTAATGTAGACTGTGAAAGTACGCTCTGTAGGCAGACGATATACAAAGCTGATTACGCCAAAGAACCAAAATGAAATCAGTGTTCCAAAGTAAAGTACGTCGGCACTGTAGTTTATCTCAAGCCAAAAGCGCACTGAACGCCAAGTTGTAAAAACCAAGGATACACTGGTAATCAAGTTGTAAAGGCCAAAGATGCACTAATCACCAAGTTATAAAATCAAAGAACAAACACTTTTATTTGTAAGCGCTTTCGCGGTGCGATCCACCGCTTCATCAGACAAACATTAAATAAATACTACTCACTTAAATATTAATTAAAAAACAGATAAACCTATCATAAAAGACTAAAATCACATCACATTTAAAACAAGCAAATAGATCAAACTTCCTGTAACGCATCGGATGTTGCGTCACCTTCTAGACAATGAATGCGGAACTCTCGATTGCTATGGCAACCAAATAAAAACATTGTATACCCATTGTGGATGGTGACATTTGCGATCGCAGAGCATTGGTCTTGATTGCATCAAAATCTATGAATGAATGTGTATAAACGCAATGTACTGACAGATTCTAATACTAGGCAATCAACTATATGGCATGTAATCACTGTCTAAGGATGTCCACACTCATAATAACTGTTTGTACGCAAATGACCATTTATGTGCATCTGAAAGCAAGATGTGAAGCAAATATGTCTAAACAGCTGAAAAAATGCAGTACGGCTCTGTAAATCAAGTGGTGTTATGTACAAGGATGGTAACTGCATGGAATCAGAAATGCTGGACATATGGGTGATGTGTGTAAGTAGGGGAGGGGTACTACTGAATGAGGAGAAAATATGTGAGCTGAACACGGGTAGCAATGAAGACTACCGCAAACTTCTACTCTTTAGATGAGGTTTTAACGAAACAGTATCATTAAGGCCCAACCACCTGTGGGCCCCCAATCTCAGTATCCAGCGGAGTTCGACCTCCTCTGTCCTATTACTGATGTCACCTATACGTATAGATGGTATTTCTACATGAAGGACTTGAAAGAGGAATCGGTGATCTGACCCACAATTAAGCATATGTCGAGCCAAGGCACTGCTGGAATCCTGCCTGTGGAGGCAATAATAATGATCTCTGATTCGCTCCCTCAGTGAGCGGTTGGATTTACCAACATAGAAGCAGAAGCAGGTATTGCAATGGGCCACATAAACTATATTGCGGCTCATGCAAGTAGCATCTGTGCGTATCTCCCAAAGTCTCCCACTTACAGGATGTTTGAAATAATGTGACTCATCAACATATGAGCATTGTGGACAATTACCACATTTTGAAGTTCTTTCAAAACCTGTTATAGGTATTCTGGAAGAATTGCCGTGACACAAAATTTGTTTCAGGTTTGACATGTTACTGTACGAATAACATGGAGATGGCCCAACTATTGCCTTGACACTATCGTCACAGCACAGGATGTTCCAACTGTTGGAAATAACCTGCTTAAATTTGCTGACATTGTTACTGTATGGTATAACAATGCGCTCAAGTTCCACTTTCCTTGAAGTTTTAACATCACTACCCAGGCTTTCAGAAAAATAGGGTCTTGCCCTTTCCATTCTGAGTTGATCCATGTCTGAATATACGCCCTGTATTTCCATGGTGGAGTACCCACGCCCTTCCAATCCTGTTTGCAGAGTTCTCAATTCATTCCTAAATTGTACATCCGTACTTGATAGTCTAGACAGACGCATAGCCTGTCCCTTGATCACATTTTTGAAAATTTGAGGGTTGTGCATACTTTGTCTGTGTAAAAACGAGGCTTTGTAACACGCCTTTCTATGGACACATGTATCAAGGTTCCCTCGTGCCTTGGTTATTTGCACATCCAAGAAATCTATCTTATCCTTAGAATAGTTGATAGTGAATCTTATAAAATCTGTGGCTCTGTTAAGTCGAGAGTGAAATTCCATCAAGTTCTGTATTGAGCCTTTCCATAAAAAGAAAAGATCATCTACAAATCTTTGGTAAAAAATGATATTCTGATTGTTGGTGATATGCCTAGTTTCATACTCTGCCATGACCAAGTTGGCGTAGCTGTTGGCACAACTAGTACCCATCGCTACGCCACTGGTTTGTTGGTAGCAGGTGTTATGAAAGAGAAAAACATTGTTTTCTAGCACCATTTCTATGAGAAGACAAAGAAAATCCACCTTGTTACTTGTAAAGCTTGTTGTACTCAGCAAAAATGATCTCACATATTCTAACCCCTGCTCATTGGGGATGCAAGTAAACAATGAGGTGACATCCATTGTTACTAATAACACCTGATCTAGGTTGACTAATTCTTGTGTTTTAGAATAGAGATTTCTTAAAAAATGTTCTGTATCACGTAGCACCGGTGCATAGCTTGTTAAACATTTCTTAAGTTGGCTGTCTAAGTATATGGATATCGGCTCCGTTAGCCAGCCAGCTCCAGATACAATAGGTCTAAGCTCTGGTGTACGGGGGTTCTTGTGGATCTTGGGCAAACCACTTATAGTGGGAATCAATGGAAATTCAACTTTAAAGTAGGATAAAAGATCATCACTCAATAGCCCCAATCTATTACATTCGTCTAGTGCATTGAACAGTCTATTCTGAATTTCACAGATGCTATCCAATGAAATCTCTGTGTATGATCCACCCACTAGGAGTTCCATCATCTTGCTGGAATAGTAATCACTGTCGAGTACAACCACAGGGCCGCCTTTGTCCGCCGCCCTCAGAGTAATGTCCTTGTTTTGCTTCAATTTATTGAGAGCTAATTTTTCATGTGATGTTAAATTATTCACCTTAATACTGTTGTGTTCCAATTCATCATACAGTTGTGTTTCCACCACTTTCACAAAGGTGTCTAAATTGGGTTGGAGATGAGGTGTAAATACACTTTTCTTCTTGAAGCTTCTATGCACTTCAATATCATCACTAATTTGATCAGATCCATACATGATTCTTAATGAAATTCTTCTAGCAAATAATCTGACAGACAGAAGTGCTTGGCTGAGATCCATCGAAGTAGTGGGTATGAAGGAAAGTCCTTTGTTCAACACACAAATTTCATGTTCAGACAAATCATATCTAGATATGATACGAGCTAGTAATGAATATATTAAACTTTTAATTGATTTTTTCAAACCTGTTGAGAAGGCTGCGAAAGATAATATATTTGAAATACAAAATAAGTTAATGGAACAGTGTGGGGTTGAAGAAATGGAGGGTTATTTGCAAGAAACCATGGAGAAATTAAGCAGATATGAAAAGAATATTCTCAGTAATAAAAGAAAGAAGTTGGCCAGAGATTCTTTTGACTTTGCCCATAACAACGTCTTCGTTTGGCCTAAAACCTTTGTCAATGGCCAACGAGTAGTATCTGAGACAGTGAGGAATGCAGAGGCTACCAAGGGTGCTGTTAGTTCCCTACATAATAATAGAATGCCTAGCATACAAGACAATGAGAGGGCACACACTACAAACGTAGGGGCTATGTCACAACCTACGAAGAGAGCAATGAATATACATGCGAAACATAGAACGACAGAATGTCAAGACACTATACTTTCAACGGACCATGGTCCTGATTTGGAGAATGTTCGACCGAATACAGACAATAACATTACTGAGGTATTAGCTTCTAATATCATTACCTCACCAGAGGGCAATGGATCAGTATATGCTACCCCCAGTGATGATACAACAATTCTAGCTGTGGGTTCCACAGAAAGAACAAAGTCGACAGAGACCACTAACCACACCCTGGCAGGGGTGGTCAGGAGGAAAGTTCAGTTGGAAGGACAGAACTGCACGGATTTTCCGCTACCCATCAGAGCGAATTGGAAACGCTCGTTAGACTTCGACAGCGGACATGGAGCGAAGAGGAAGGAACCTCCGCAACAACAACGGACTCTACAGAAGTACTGGAACCCTGCAACGTAAGACCTACCGGTGATACACCTAATTACGTTGCTATAGTACCATCCTTGGTACACAACATATCTAGATATGATTTGTCTGAACATGAAATTTGTGTGTTGAACAAAGGACTTTCCTTCATACCCACTACTTCGATGGATCTCAGCCAAGCACTTCTGTCTGTCAGATTATTTGCTAGAAGAATTTCATTAAGAATCATGTATGGATCTGATCAAATTAGTGATGATATTGAAGTGCATAGAAGCTTCAAGAAGAAAAGTGTATTTACACCTCATCTCCAACCCAATTTAGACACCTTTGTGAAAGTGGTGGAAACACAACTGTATGATGAATTGGAACACAACAGTATTAAGGTGAATAATTTAACATCACATGAAAAATTAGCTCTCAATAAATTGAAGCAAAACAAGGACATTACTCTGAGGGCGGCGGACAAAGGCGGCCCTGTGGTTGTACTTGACAGTGACTACTATTCTAGCAAAATGATGGAACTCCTAATGGGTGGATCATATACAGAGATTTCATTGGATAGTATCTGTGTAATTCAGAATAGACTGTTCAATGCACTAGACGAATGTAATAGATTGGAGCTATTGAGCGATTATCTTCTATCTTACTTTAAAGTTGAATTTCCATTGATTCCCACTATAAGTGGTTTGCCCAAGATCCACAAGAATCCCCGTACACCAGAGCTTAGACCCATTGTATCTGGAGCTGGCTGGCTAACGGAGCCGATATCCATATACTTAGACAGCCAACTTAAGAAATGTTTAACCAGCTATGCACCGGTGCTACGTGATACAGAACATTTTTTAAGAAATCTCTATTCTAAAACACAAGAATTAGTCAACCTAGATCAGGTGTTATTAGTAACAATGGATGTCACCTCATTGTTTACTTGCATCCCCAATGAGCAGGGGTTAGAATATGTGAGATCATTTTTGCTGAGTACAACAAGCTTTACAAGTAACAAGGTGGATTTTCTTTGTCTACTCATAGAAATGGTGCTAGAAAACAATGTTTTTCTCTTTCATAACACCTGCTACCAACAAACCAGTGGCGCGATGGGCACCAGCTGTGCCAACAGCTACGCCAACTTGGTCATGGCAGAGTATGAAACCAGGCATATTACCAACAATCAGGATATTATCTTTTACCAAAGATTTGTAGATGATCTTTTCTTTTTGTGGAAAGGCTCAACACAGAACTTGATGGAATTTCACTCTCGACTTAACAGAGCCACAGATTTTATAAGACTCACTATCAATTATTCTATGGACAAGATAGATTTCTTGGATGTGCAAATAACCAAGGCACGAGGGAACCTTGATACATGTGTCCATAGAAAGGCATGCTACAAAGCCTCGTTTTTACACAGACAAAGTATGCACAACCCTCAAATTTTCAAAAATGTGATCAAGGGACAGGCTATGCGTCTGTCTAGACTATCAAGTACGGACGTACAATTTAGGAATGAATTGAGAACCCTGCAAACAGGATTGGAAGTGCGTGGGTACTCCACCATGAAATACAGGGCGTATATTCGGAAATGGATCAACTCAGAATGGAAAGGGCAAGACCCTATTTTTCTGAAAGCCTGGATAGTGATGTCAAAACTTCAAGGAAAGTGGAATTTGAGCGCATTGTTATACCATACAGTAACAATGTCAGCAAATTCAAGCAGGTTATTTCCAACAGTTGGAACATCCTGTGCTGTGACGATAGTGTCAAGGCAATAGTTGGGCCATCTCCATGTTATTCGTACAGTAACATGTCAAACTTGAAACAAATTTTGTGTCACGGCAATTCTTCCAGAATACCTTTAACAGGTTTTGAAAGAACTTCAAAATGTGGTAATTGTCCACAATGCTCATATGTTGATGAGTCACATTATTTCAAACATCCTGTAAGTGGGAGACTTTGGGAGATACGCACAGATGCTACTTGCATGAGCCGCAATATAGTTTATGTGGCCCATTGCAATACCTGCTTCTGCTTCTATGTTGGTAAATCCAACCGCTCACTGAGGGAGCGAATCAGAGATCATTATTATTGCCTCCACAGGCAGGATTCCAGCAGTGCCTTGGCTCGACATATGCTTAATTGTGGGTCAGATCACCGATTCCTCTTTCAAGTCCTTCATGTAGAAATACCATCTATACGTATAGGTGACATCAGTAATAGGACAGAGGAGGTCGAACTCCGCTGGATACTGAGATTGGGGGCCCACAGGAGGTTGGGCCTTAATGATACTGTTTCGTTAAAACCCCATCTAAAGAGTAGAAGTTTGCGGTAGTCTTCATTGCTACCCGTGTTCAGCTCACATATTTTCTCCTCATTCAGTAGTACCCCTCCCCTACTTACACACATCACTCATTTGTCCAGCATTTCTCATTCCATGCAGTTACCATCCTTGTACATAACACCACTTGATTTACATAGCCGTACTGCATCTTTTTAGCTGTTTAGACATATTTGCTTCACATTTTGCTTTCAGATGCACATAAATGGTTATTTTCGTACTCACAGTTATTATGAGTGTGGACATTCTCAGACAGTGATTATATGCCATGTAGTTGACTGCCCAGTATTAGAATCTGCCAGCACATTGCGCTTATACACATTTATTCACAGATTTTGATGTAACTAAGACCAATGCTTTACGATAGCAAATGTCATCATCTACAATGGATATACAATGTTTTTATTTGATTGCCATAGCAATCGAGAGTTCCGCATTCATTGCTTAGAAGGTGACGTAACATCCGATGCGTTACAGGAAGTTTGATCTATTCGCTTGTTTTAAATGTGATGTGATTTTAGTCTCTTATGATAGGTTTTTAGTTAATATTTAAGTGAGCAGTATTTATTTAATGTTTGTCTGATGAAGCGGTGGATCGCACCGCGAAAGCGCTTACAAATAAAAGTGTTTGTTCTTGGATTTTATAACTTGGTGATTAGTGCATCTTTGGCCTTTACAACTTGATGACTAGTGTATCCTTGGTTTTTACAACTTGGCGTTCAGTGCGCTTTTGGCTTGAGACAAACTACAGTGCCGACGTACTTTACTTTGGAACACTGATTTCATTTTTGGCGTAATCAGCTTTGTATATCGTCTGCCTACAGAGCGTACTTTCTCAGTCTACATTACAGTTGAATAGTGGCCTCAACTGGATTTGATTGGTTTGGTGCTCCGCTGGGATTTGCTCTTCATATATATATATATACAGACACACACAAACACACACACACACACACACACACACACACACACACACACACACACGTGTGTGTGTATATATATATATACACACACACACACACACACACACACATATATTTTTTGGGGGGAATCATTGCCTGGTATTATTTTGTGTCTTTGTCCTACATTACATAGTAAGAGGTGTAGCACCAGCTGGTGATCAAAAGGTGCCAGCATTTATGTGTGCAAGATCATGGAACAGCAGGAATAGGGAATATTCCCTTTCCTTCTTGTTTGTCAGAGCTCCAAGCTGGTGTGTGGACGCAGCCTTCTACATAGAAGCTTGCAGGTGGGCTTGCCCCTGCATGCAAAAAATGATGTTAGTCATAGTTTTGTGTGTGTTACATTATGTGATATGGGGTGATAGTATGAAGTGTGTGTGTGTGTGTGTGTGTGTGTGTGTGTGTGAGTGAGAGAGGCTGAGTTTCATTTGGGTGTGCTATATGTTTGAGCATGCATTACAGTATGCAGTAGTATATACCTGCATGTTATATATTTGATATTTTTCATGTTATGACTTTTCTTGTTACATACAGTTTTTAAAAAATGTCATCTGTCATCTCACAAAAAAAAAAAAAAAACACTTACATTGTCTTTTTTGAGAAGAGCTGCAGATGGGAAAAAGAAGAGTGACAGCTGATGCTGAAAGAAACGGGAGCAGACCAAGGGGCACTTGCAGAAGCACAGGGCCAAAATGTGGACTAGCTTCCTCTGATGAGAGATACATGGCGTTAGCATAAGACAACTTAAAACGTAATTATTAGTTGATTTCATCTTTAATAGTGGCATAATGGCTGTTGATCCTTCATCTAGAACAATTTGCCAGACTTTTCTCAAGGAAATCACCAGCCTCCAGGTAAAAAAATTAACTTATAGGCTACTTAAAAACTAAAGCAAATTGCAGATTGCTTTGGTTACTCACCTATTACTTGTGCTGTCATTGTACTTTTTTACTGGCCCACTTAGCCTCACAATTCTTTAACTTGTTTACATAGTTCTTTATCCTACATTACCATTTA
The DNA here is from genome assembly GCF_019279795.1 of Protopterus annectens. NCBI lineage: Eukaryota > Metazoa > Chordata > Ceratodontiformes > Protopteridae > Protopterus > Protopterus annectens. The sequence goes on along the minus strand of NC_056741.1, from coordinate 788,165,033 downwards.
GATGTTGCTACTTTGCTACATCCTGACATGCTCTCTAACAGGGAATAGGAGAGAGAGAAAGAGCACAAAGGGGATGAAAAATCTAGATTCTTGACTGCAGTCAAGAATCATTATTTTATTCTTAGTTGTTAGTTGTTATACTAAACCAAATTCTTAGTTGTTATATCAAACAAAAAGTGTCACCAGTTCCAGATCAAAAACTTTTGATTAAAAAAATAGCTGCAGTTGTTGAATGCTGCATCATCAGTGCCATGAACTACAAAACACATCACTCTGCTGTGAATGAGCATGTACAGAAATGTGTGCATGCTTACAAAGTACAGAGGATGGCTCAGATTGATAGATAGTACATTTTACAGTGTAAATTATGGCAAGTAGTGACCAGGCACAGGGTGCAGCTGAGTCTAAGACAGCTCGGACATGCAGTGGTTAAAATACTGTAGTATTTAGTACATGCTAACTACTACGTAATGTAGAACCCAGTACAAATAAACCTCATAGATCATGCAACTGAAGGAAGCCAGAAGGACAGTTCAATTCAGAAACATATAAACTGCGACTGTGTATGCATGTCATACCTCTCAACGGAACAGATTTTTGCAGAAGGTCCAGATTTTTGTCTCATATTATTTGCCCATTTTTCATAAAATTGTGTTTTTCTGACAAGCTAGTGACAAATTATTAATGAGTGAAGTTAGAAAATAATAACAGACATTTGAGTTTCAGACTTCATAACCTTCAGGAAAATTCATGCTAATGCAAAAACAGTTATTCTATCAACTGCCTAAGTTTTTAAGAGCACTATTTAAAAATTTTCCATATTTCTGGGCATTTGTTCCCCTTTTATTTATGTCTTTGTCCAGATTTCTTGCTCTAAGAGGTTTAGAGGTATGATGGATGCCCATGTAAAATCCCGAAAATTCATAGTGTGAGTCTTCATAGATCAATAGCCTAGTAAGTGTCTATGAATCTATGAACCTGCAAAATATTTGTTTGTGTGTGCTATGCTCCAACACAGCATAGTGCAAATAAATGGACATCATATGAACATCATGGCAGGACCTGCCATACAAGTCACACCAGCAGGAGAAGGCAGCGTAGAGAGTCAGGAGAGGAACATGTAGCAGCAGTGCCACAGCCAAGGCAGAGACAAGCACAATACATAGCAGCACTGGCAAAAAAAGCTGTGTTCTGTTCACACCTATATGCCACGACATAGACAACCAGAATAAAATCATACATGCAGTATCACACTCAGGCTATTCAAGGCAATGCATGGGCTGGCCATGCTGTGTATCTAACATCACCGTCTCCACATAGTTTATGGGTGGGCAGGACACAGTCATTATCACTTGCATATGTCCATTGCTGGTGTTCACTGTGTTGGCTTGCAGTGGTAGCACTTGATCCTGTCTGTGGCAGAGAAGGTCTAAAGCTACAGGACCACCCATGTGCAATATGATGAGACATCCCATGCATTTAGCCTGAGGAGGAGTACCACTCATGACCAGGGCAATTACCAGCTGTCAGTGTAGTCTGCCTTGGGACAGCCTGTACATGATCATTATCTGTAACCTCCCAATGTCATGAACTGCATGGCATGCAGAGACAGACTGGATGGCAGTAGCAATGTGTCTGATGGATGCATATAAGATTTGCAGGCAAAATTTGCTACCTGTGACCTCAACTGCAGTATCTGCTCTCTGTCCATAAACTCCAGGTCACTGTTCAGTTGTCAAATGTCCTCCAACAAGCTGCAAAACACACTTACCATCTCCAGAATTATATCAATAGCAGCCATATGTGCCTGAATCAGTGATCTGCACATCTGCTTGTTATCTCCAAGGGTCTTGGAGTCATAATAGTGCCACACACCCCTTCCCCCACTTCTCTCACTTATGATAATAAGTGAGAAACCTTTGTGGATGCTCCAGTTGTTGCACATGCCTTGTTAGCTACATACTGAAGGGGGCATTGTACTCATTTTGCACCTTGGAGACAGTGCACATCATAGCATCATAGGAGAATACTAGTGTAACTACCCTAAAGGGCTTCTTTAAGCCTAGTCATGATACCCAATAATATTAGATATCTACTGGTCCCATAGGTTTTGTGGGGTTATATATGACTTAGGCAAGAGTGATCAAGTATTTAAAGCTCCCGCTCTAATAATGACATAGGTACAAGACCAGAGGTAAATTTACAGCTCCCCATCCACTAATTCATGTTTCAGTTGCTAAGTACAGGGAAGAACTCTTCTTCACATGGATTGGAAGTCTGTTCCAGAAAAGGGACAGCCTCTGAGACATGTACCTGTTCCTCCAGCATGTCTTATTTACATTACAGATGAGCTTTAGATCCCTGGTGAGGTGTTTCTATTGCTATTTGTTTTGTGGGTGTGCAACAATCCCATTACTGCTGGATCAGAGGATGCGTTGTAGGCCAGGCATAGGGCATCTCTCAACAGCTGGTTGGAGATTTAGTATAATGACAATGCTTTGAGGCAGTATGCATAAGGCTTGTTTTCTACACAGTGTCTCCTTTTTGTGAGGAACCTTTATGGACGCTCCAGTTGTTGCACATGCCTTGTTAGCTACATACTGAAGGGGCATTGTACTCACTGATTTGTCTTATAAGGCCAGAGTACAACAGTACAATAACATCTTTGGTCCTAGAAGCCATACCCTTGCTCAGTTATGTGACGTAGAATGATTTCCTCACTGCAGTAGCCCATGATGGTCAAAGGCCAAGTCTCTGTTTACATGAGTTTTCAAATCCCGGACTAATGGATATACTCTTTCTTAGTAGTATATTATCAGTGTAGTTATTTGTAGGGGTGGCCATCTTTCTGAAAGGTACTGTTTCATGGCATTGAGTTTCAGACTGTGACTGGCATCAGTTATTAGCCCATCAGGTTGACTAGACTTGAACTGCCCTTGATGAACCAGAACTGAGTTGGATCCAATATTTGAAGGCTTCCTATGTCTTCATTTAGCATATCCATGATTATTCTTTCCATTGCTTTACATAATAGACTAGTTAGGCTTAAAGGTCGATATCTCTTTATGTCTATGGATGGCCCACCCTTGTACAGCAGGATAACCATAACACTCCTCCATTCATTTGGAACAGAGTCGGTTTGCCGGCTGTGGTTAAATAGCAATTCTACAGGTCCTGAAAACTCATGTTTTATACTATTGTTGATGATATCAGATTCCAACAGGAGTCACCACATGGAGAAGTTGAATAAATATAAAATCTTTTATTGAGCCATAAAAACACACAAGCGCTTTCACGTAGTTGGACTACGCTTCTTCAGGTGTAAATAACAATAAAAACTTGCCTTCTTATATACAGAACTTTTTGGCGCGCAAGCCAAAACACAAAATGATCATTAGTTACTAATATAATTAACCACAGCTGTTCTTTGAAGTAGCAGTGGAAGTTTAAAGCAAATCAACAGATCTGCTAGTAACGGCCAGAAAAAGCACAAATCCACATAAACAAATAGATAACTTAGATCTAATAACACTCCATGTATTTATAACATTATACCAAGTTAAATCTAAAAAAACGCTAAAAGCGCATAAAGATACTAAAAATGTAGACCCCGATATATAAATAATAAACTGACATAGAGTTGTAAAAAACCTTACTACAAGGTTAATCAAATCTCAGCTGATGTAATAGTTGAAACTCTAATAAAACAACCAACTAAGCATCCACTTCAGTGTTAGTAATAAAACAAATAAAGCATATCAAAATCGGCTCGACACTGAACCCAAACATACATTTAATATATATAGAACAATGTCCGAATCTCATCTTCAACTAGTCAATGATTTATGATGTGAAGCTTACCACTTTAAAACGTGAATAGTTTAGATCTATGTAATTAAGACATTCATCATCAGCTAATGAACTGTAGAAAGTATTGAGAAGACAGATCAAGAATGCGTCTTCCAAACTTAAGAAGGTACAGCCATAGTATCCAAGTCTATTTTTTTATACTATTGTTCCCTAGTGATAGTTGGGGGAGTTAATGTTTGTGGGCATTTCCTGAGGCATGTCTGGGGGGTGGGGGGGATTAGAGCTAAATGTGTTGACCAGTAGATTTGCTATATCTTCCAGCTCAGTATAGGTGACAACATTTACAATTAATTTAGTGCATTTTTGTGTATTACCTTTGAGGTTGTGAATATAGCTTTAGAAAGCTTTATGATTGCCCTTAAGAGGTTGTGAACATATCTTAAGAAAGCTTTATGATTGCCCTTAACATGTGATGCTATTTTTACCTCATATATGGTAGACTTGATTAGCCCCCCGAGTTGCTTGTTAAGATTGATGAGGGAGTTAATACTTTGCTGGGTATTGCGCCTCTTAATTTTTGCCATCATTTTCTTCCATTTGTTATACAGACTATTGATGCTGGGATTCCACCAGTCTGTCTTGTTCATAGATTCATAGGTTAGTACTAAGCTAACTGCTCTTGTGAGCCATTTTAAGCCTAGCCAATTATCCCTTGTGTGACTCAAACCCTGCACCTTGTGTTTGTAAGGCAAACACCTTAACCATTAGGCCACCCTCCCAACCCTGTTTTTTGCATTCATCCTGCACCTGTTCTGGGTAGATACAAGTTTCTCTCTGAAGCTGTTAATATGATATATAGTGTTCCATGAATGATTCCATGTAGGCAACAGTAATCTCAGTGTTTAGTGGGGCTCGAAATTTTGCCAGGGTGTCACTTAATAGTAGGATGTTTGCCTTAGAATAATTTCTGAATATTCCAGGATAAGCATGAGTCCCAGGCTTTATTTTCATTTCAAAAGAAACAGATTTATGGCCAACCTAAACAGTGAGGACCTTACAGTAAAGTGGGAAGAGCATTCTCCAATGTTTATGAGGACCAGGTCAAGGTTGTTTATGCCCCTAGTGGGTGTACAGGCTAACAAATCCAGGGTGTTAGTGTTCACAAGTCCAGAAATTTTTGGACCTGTATATTACAGGTCATGTAAAATTCCCAGTTTATAGTGGGGTAGTTAAAGTTGCCTATGAATTTCGCATTGGGTTAAATGGAGAGTCTCTTGAGTACATTTAAGTATGTGTTATGGAATTATGGGTCATGAAGGGGTACCTGTAGCTTGCAAGGACATGTGAAGAAGTTCAAGTGCAGGCATACTGAGTGACAACCCTTGTGGTGTGTTTGTTTTTGTTGGAAAAAACAGATACCTCCACCTTCTCTCCCTTCCTGTACATTAAATGGTCTAAAAGTGTGGAAGACATTACAGCCCTGCACCGCCAAGGGGCTCTCTACAGCTTTGAAGTAAGTCTCAGTAACTGTACAAACATCTATATTCTTCAGGGTGAACTTGCAGGTGGAAGAGTTTCTTGTTTAGAATCCTGGCATTGAGCAGTAACACCTTTAGATTTTCTTGGTCTGATTTTGCTTTGTTAGAAGATTTATCAGGTTGGCAATGCCTAAAAAATGCACTAAGGGGAAGGACAACATTTAGTCAGTATTCAAAAGCCTAGAGGGGACAGTTGCACACATACTACACCCACCACATATCAAATGCTGTGTGGACCATGGATATAGATACAGCCTGTGCTGGACTCTCGAGTATATGATGTATATCATATGCTAGTGAGGCCATGTGCTCATCCTGTACTGCAGAGGCCTCTGTAACAGTAAATTAGGGTGACACCTCCCCCTGTAATGTTGTAGACAGTGCCACAGTATCATCGGACTGTGCTACTTGCATGTTGCCATCAGTCAGCAGGTTGTGTCCTGCTAACATCAGCCCAACATTATCCTATTGTGCTGTACCCTCTGCTAGTGGAACCTGAGCACACATGATTTCTTTGTCAGCCCACACACACACACACACACACACACACACACACACACACACACACACACACACACACACACACACACACTAAAGCCCTCATAACTTGCTGTGGCATGCATAATATTATACATGAAAATACTGTTATAGCATAATTTGACAGAGTGCAGTGGTTAGCGTTGCCGCCTTACAGCAAGAGGTTCTCCGGTTCAATCCTCGACTGGGGTGCCTTCTGTGTGGAGTCTGCATGTCCTTCCTGTGGTCGTCCCACGTAGCTCGAACAGAGTGCAAACACTGATGTCTTCTGATAAAATGTTTTATTAATCCAACTGTATGTAAATAAAAATCTGTATTATGAAAACTTGCCAAATATATACATGAATACAATACATAAATAATTACTATCACCTAAAATAGGATATCCTAAATATATAAATCTATAAATGTAATAAATAAATAATTAATTAATAATAAAAAACATACATCTCTGTATCAATCATAGCCAATGAATAACACAAGCTAGATTGAATACTTGATTAAAAGACATGTTGTCTAGTAAATAGAGATAATTGTAAATGTACATGTACTTTAAAAACTCCTATCAAACAATTTATTACAAAAATCCTGTTAATCTTACTTCATTATTAAAAACGGTTTTAAGCTAATGTATTCATTAATACCTGGATATGTTGATTTTTATTTACAGTTTTAGAAGAATATATATTATATATTTATTCATCAAAGTATATATTTGGAGATATTTATTTGTATATTACATACATATTAATTTGGTAATCCATTCAGTAATTTATAAGGTTTTTTGGCACCAAATCATGGTATAAATTGAGCTTGTTTATATGTTTTCATTGGTTCTGAGGAAGTCTGTAATCATCAGATGAAAGCACTTAACCAGGGTATCTGTTTTGTCGTTGTTGTCAACAGTTGGATTAATAAAACATTTTATCAGAAGACATCAGTGTTTGCACTCTGTTCGAGCTACGTGGAATAGTGCCTGCTTGTTGGATTTTGTGGTTTGTTCTCATTTTACCTTCCTGTGGTCGTGTGGGTTTCCTCCGGGTGCTCCGGTTTCCTCCTACATCCCAAAGACATGCTGTAGGTGGATTGGACACACTAAAATTGGCCATAGGCATGAGTGCGTGCAAGTGTGTGCCTTCTGTGGAAGGTTGGGCGCCTGGCTGGCAACTTGACACTGTAAAACTCCACTGCCAGTCATGAGTGGACAGTGATCCATTGTGTCAACCCTTAACCGGGAAAGCTGAAAGAAGAAGAAGACTTTGTCATACAGGTTATTGTGTTTGCAGACCAAAGGTGCTTGGAAGAAGAGATAAGTAGATGGACTGTTTTCAGTCCCTCACTTTGATCATGTCATTGTGTGTACTATATTGTACTTATAATGAACATTACTAACCTAGTATTTCTCCTACTGACACACTGTTGTTTGATGCCAGCTCAGCTCACATCCAAGACACCCCATGGTATGAGGGACTGCTATCCAGCAAAGGACACCAAAATCAACTCAACCTCAGTGAGCTGCTTCTCTGTGCTGGTGGTTCATCCCCTGCAGTGGACTTATCTGTTGTAATATCCCATGCCTTTTCCTTTGTATGGAGTATCATATCTGTATCCATTCCTAACACATATTGTACAGACCTATTACGGCCATCTACAGCATTCACAATCTGCACCAGTTCCTGCCAGATCTGGTCCTGATTATATTTGCCTGCAACACTGCTGCCCAGAAGGTGGGTACCATGTGCATAAGGGAGGGCTTTGCATAATAGTTAAGGTCTTTGCCTCACAGATACAAGGTAGAGGGTTTGATTCTAACATCTGGTTATTAGCTCGGCTTGTAATAGTCTGCAGACTGATAGCTTAGTATTTACCTATTAAATAGAACCTGCTGAAGAGACAGGTACATATCCCAGAGACTACCCCTTCTCTGGAACAGGTTCCCATCCATGTGAAGCAGAGTTCTTCCCTAACCCAATTCAAGTCTAACTTGGACAATTGGATGGGGAACAGGAAATTCATGCCTGGTTTGGCATCTATGTCTCTAATGGATAAGAGGTAGCCTCTGTATGGTTCATCTCCCAAGCCTCTGCTTTCAAATGTTTCATTTCCCAAGCACCAAAGTACATTTACCAAGGGTACCAGAACTTGTCAGAGATTTGAGATGCATGACTAGGCCTAAAAAAGTCCCTATGGTCATTACACTAGTACACATCTATGAACCTGTGTAGAGCCTACAGTAATACTTCATTCTATTGGTTAGTTAAATTTTCAAGTCATAGCCTTCCTCAGGTGGCCATGCCAGTACCCATGTACCTGAAGGCAAAACATGTCAGTGAGTCAGTGGGTGTTTATGTTAAACTGAGGGGTGCACTTGAGTATGACCACAGCCTCCACCCCTTAATTCATATAGTTAAAGCTGCAATTAGTGCTATGCACAGCCTCACCTCCCCTTCCCTTTAGGTACTGTACCCTTGCCTCTGCATCTGACTGGGAACCTCACAGCCCTTGCAGCATGTACTCTTCACAGTGTCCTATGTTTGCAGCTGGAACCACCCTCTCCAAAGGCAGATGTGCTTTGCCATGCCAGTGGCAGGGACGCCCAGTTACACATACACCATGACATCTGACACATTCTCTCCGATGTCCATCACAGAGTTTGTAGTTATTGTTGGGGTATGCTATCAGATAGGACTCCTTCCTTAACCCTCAAATTCCTCCATATCATAGTTGCACAGCTGTAAGTAGTGTTGATCAAAAATGGTACTAATGCATTATAGTGTGCTAATAGGGTGCAGTTAAATTGCAATTATATTAATAAAGTTAGGTATTGTCACTGTATGTGAATCACTCTCTGGACACAATGCACTACCAATTTATGTCAGCACAAGTGTTACACGTCAAGCTGAGCATGAAGCATGTGACCTATATGTTCATTCATACAGAATATATTTACAAATAGCACCTCAATGCAGTGTTAAGTTGTGCTGTATGGTTCAAAGAATTTACAGATAGTTACTAGATATGGTCTAGAAGACCACTGAGGAGCCTAGCCTAATTTTCTAACTGTCTGATTAAGTGACTTTTTCCATACCTCTGAACATCTCAGTGTGAGAAATCTGAACAAAGCCTAAAATAATGGGGAGACAGAAGCCCAAAAATAGGGGCAGATTTTAAATATTGTTCTTATAAACTTAGAAAGCTGATAGAATGACAAGCTTTGTATTAGAATGTATTTTCTGAAGCATTTGAAGTCTGAAACTCAAATGTATGGCATTATTTAATGACAATATATTCGATTGCCAGAAAAACAAATTTTATGAGGAATAGACCAAAAATATGTGGAAATAAATCTGGGCATTGTGCAAAAATCTGGATAGCTGAGAGGTATAACTTGTTCAGAGTCACACAGAAGGCAAATGGAGGCTGAATTAATGAAAACCTGCATGCATTACAAGAGCCAGCTTGTTAACAGCCTTAATCCTCTGTGGTGACTGCCAGATTAAAGGCTTTTCTACTGAAACCCAAGACTGAACCAGGGACTTTTGATCTTTAGTCTAGTACTTTTCCAACTGAACTATTTCAGCTCATTCAATGGGATTCACAAGCATGCCTCTTTGTACATGGGTCTATCATATGCTCCTTGTGTAGTCCTACTGAGAGGCCTCAGCAACAGGGAAAAGCAGAGCTCATGTGTGGTCTGCCAGGAAGTTCAGGATTTTTCTGTTCTTCCAGTACAGAAACTTCAACAGCACCTGCTGGGTCAGTATGATGGCCCTTCAAATTAGGTAGACACATGATGCAAACTGAAAAAAGTGCTGAGTGATTCCTTTGGCATCACCCATACTAGACATCTGTGCTGTGATTGATATGATAACCTGTGGTTGTGCCAACTTGACCTGCTCCACCAATGGGGGAGGCAGAGGTTCAGAAGAGTGAGCCAGAGATGTAGCATAAATATTTATATTTTGGGTACTGTCCAATGCCTTGGACTATGTAAAACAATGTGTGGGTATGCTTAACGATATGTCCCTTAGTTTGCAGCTGCAGAGCAACAGTAGTTGAACAATGATGGATAATGCAAAAGGCAGGAGCTCCTGTCCTGGAAGCAGGGTGTGTAGAAAGTCTGTGCTAGTCAACTACACAAATGCATTTTTGTTTGCAGCATGAGTCCACAATAATTTCTTCCAAGTGTGGTGTCCTTCTCCAGGTTCAGTTATAACAAAAATATCCCAAACAACAAAGTAAAACAATAAGTGAGAAGGTCACTGAAAAAACAATCAGTAAAAACAAAACAAAAATTCCAGCAAAGCTAGAACTTCCACTGAGTGACCTCCCAAATGTCTTGTATCAGAGGTACATGGGATATACGTAAATGATCCTTATGAATATCAGGTGTTTCAGCTAATTGGCAATTCTGAATGCCCATGACTTGTTTCATTGCTTTAATGGACAATTTCAGGCAAACAAAGCCAAACCCCACTATCTGTGGATATGCATATTTCAGCCTTGTTGTGACCTCATCAGCACAGCACAAGCAGAGTGTTTGACTATGCATTAGAAACACATGGCTGTTATACCCAACTGATGTCCATTATCATTAGGGTCACTGCAAAAATATCCCAAACAACAAACTAAAACAATAAGCAAGAAGGTCACTGAAAAACCAATCAGTAAAAACAAAGTGAAAACTCCAGCAAAGCTAGAACTTCCACTGAGTGTCCTCCCGAACCTCGTGTATCAGAGACACATGGGATATATGCAAATGATCCTTATGAACATCAGGTGTTTCAGCTAACTGGCGATTCTGAATGCCCATGACTTGTTTCATCATTTTAATGGGCAATTTCAGCCCAACAAAGCCAAACCCCACTAGCTGTGCATATTTAAGCCTTGTTATGACATCAGCAGCACAGCAAAAGCAGAGTGCTTGACTAAGTATTAGAACCACAGGGCTGTTATACCCAACTGATGTCCATTATCATTAGGGTCACTGCAAAAATATCCCAAACAACAAACTAAAACAATAAATGAAAAGGTCACTGAAAAACCAATCAATAAAAATAAAACGAAAACTCCAGCAAAGTTAGAACTTCCACTGAGTGACCTCCCAAACCTCTTGTATCATAGGCACATGGGATATATGCAAATGATCCTTATGAACATCAGGTGTTTCAGCTAATTGGCCATTCTGAATGCCCATGACTTGTTTTGTCGTTTTAATGGACAATTTCAGGCCAACAAAGCCAAACCCCACTAGCTATGGATATGCATAATTTGGCCTTGTTATGACCTCATCAGCACAGCACAAGCAGAATGTTTGACTGAGCATTAAAAACACAAGGCCGAAATATTCATATCCACAGCTAGTGGGATTTGACTTTGTTGGCCTGAAATTGTCCATTAAAATGACGAAACAAGTCATGGGCATTCAGAATCACCTATTAGCTGAAACACCTAATGTTCATAAGGATCATTTGCATATATCCCATGTGCCTGTGATACAAGAGGTTTGGGAGGTCACTAAGTGAAAATTCTAGCTTTGCTGGAGTTTTCATTTTGTTTTTACAGTTTCAATTATAGAAGAGGAAGAGAAGAAGAGTCCATGGTTATCTTGATCTCTGCCACCCTTCACCTCTAGCACTTGGTTTCCAGTGGCAATCAGGTGTGCCACTCAATGAAAGTGGCCTGAAGGGGTCACTGGTGCCCTCCATTTCCTGCATCTTAGCAGAGAGGTGAAGATTTATCTCCTGAAAGTGGATTGAAGGAGTCTTCAGTAATCATCCAACATCAGTTGTGGGGACTGATTACTGCTGAGGTATATTTGCAACTGGATACCTGCCTTGGCAAAATGGAATGTCTTATGGCATAAATGATAGAGGCTTGCAACTGGCAGGTCTTGCCTTTCTGGCCTCCAGAGCAGAAACTGACCCATAACATTAGCCACCCAGGTAATTGATGCCAAGGTCTGTTTACCTCTGCGCTGGTCCTGCATCCAGCTGTGCCAGAACCACAACCTATCCCCTTCATGGTGTATTCCCTCCATTAGATGTCATTCCCTGTTTCTTGTTCTTTGTCCAACCTTCCCTATCACCAATTGTCCTGCCTTTATATGTATGTATGTATGTGTGTCTATTCACTGTCCTCCTCATCTTTTGTGTGTTTACCGTCCCTGTCTCTCTCTATGTCTGTATTTTATGTTTGTCTGCCCTACCACCTGCCCTTCTCCTTCTCTTTATCATCAACGGACATTCCTCAGTAGTTTCTCCACCTTCCCTTCCTTTGTTAACCTTACAAAATGAGTTCTTTCCTCTCCAGCAATATAACATTCCTTCCACTCTTCCTTCCTTTTTTTCTTCCTGACTTCCTACAGTCATTCATACTTTATGGTCAACCTTCTGTGTTTACCCTTGGTTGCTATTCTTCCCTTTTCTACATTCATATCAAGCCAATTTCCTCCATGTTTATGTGCAGAACAGCATTCCCACTATGCTGTGCACACTGATATCCATCATTCTGTTGGCTAGTTTGCTCTGCTGAATTGTGAACATAACTGTGTATTGACTTGGCTAAGCTAGTCTGACTTAGCTGTGTTGTCTGTCATTCCAGCCATGTGCACTGTTGTAATGCTGATCATGCTGCATGGTAGCAGAGTGCTTTTCATCATGTTACCACAGTGTATCTTTTCTAATGCCATCTTTTGATTGGTATGCAGGTGCTGTATCCTGCCTAGTATATTTTTTATAAGTTATCCAGTGCTTCACCCAACAGTGACTATTAATCTGTGAAGATCTTAAGAAACATAACCTTGCATTCCCATAGTAGTTTTAGCGCTTGTATTTTGTATTCAGATAACGCAGAGTTGGGCCACACAAGGACATGCTCGGACATTTATATATTTCCCCTATTCATGAGGAATACAGGGTTTTAAACTATGTTAAGATGTTGTTACCCATCCATTCATCCAAACTACGTTTGAATAGAATAAGAGAAGTACTTTGCTCTATGTGGAGTGACAAACAGTTCCACAGAACTGGTATCTCTATAATACATACCTATCCCTCCAATATCTCCTTTTTATTTTGCAAAAGAGATATAAATATCTTAAGCAGCTGTTTATGCTACTACTGGACTTACAAATCTGTAATAGGTCTGCCAGAATAAGGTCCACTGAAGTTCTATATGGGATGCACAGGTCACCTATCAGTAGCCTGTATGATATTCAGAAGAGGGACAAGGCTTTGAGATGGACCACATAGTTTTTTTTATTTAGGCCCATGATTTTTTAGTGAAAAAGGGTTGTAGTCATTCCAGTTGTGACAAGTGTTGGACAGGTGCATGCTAAAAGGGGCATTATAATCAAATACTGGCCTAATGAGTGCCGAGTACAGTGGAATGTTTACATCCCTGGCTCTGGGTGCAGTATATTTAGATATAGGTTGATCGATTAAAAAAGACTTCCTTGCAGTGGTGGATATGTGGTAATCAAATGACAATTCATTGATAACATTTATTTTATTTTATTTATTTTACATTTGTTAACCGGGCTGGTCTAACTGGATATATTTCCATTTTCAGTAGAGGCCCGGGGAGAAAAGCTCCACAGGAAGACATGGACGGAATACAACAAAAACCAAACAAATATATAATAACAAAGTTAACAAACAGATTTTAAAAAAAAAAAAGAGGTAGGTGTTTTACTCAAGACCAGAATAACTAATTCTATTTAAAGATATAAACCATAAGTTACCATAATTTCATCATTGGAATCAATTAGAGAGTCAACTAGAGAAAGCAAGAGATAAAGGAAAAGAGAACATTTTGCAAGACAAAAGTACAGAATAGAAAAGATATGTATTGCTAGATAGAGAGAGACAAATAGCCGTGAGGAGGAGAAGGAGCCAAGTAAATTTTTAATCAGGTTTAGAGCAGGAACATATCCAGTGGTTATTAAGATGAACTTTTAGTTTTGTTTAAACAGTGCAGTAGAAGCAATTGAAGTAAGTTCGGGAGGAAGTTTATTCCAGTGTTTCCCAATGGCATTGGAGAAAAGGGAATCACCAGCAAGGTTATTAGATTTGGTTAAGGTAACTAGCAGTTTGCTAGAAGAGCGGAGAGAGTTCAGGTTTGAGTAGGGGCTTAAGAGGTTAGAAAGAGCAGGTGTATTCAGAGGTTGGTAAAAGGTTCTTTGGACAAACATAAGTTGGGATAGAAGCAACGTGTTTGTCAGTTCGAGCCAGTTAAGTTGTTGCAGAATCTGACAATGGTGGGTTCTAAATTGTTTTCCAGTAACAAATCTAGCTATGTTGTTGTAGGAGGTAGATAGTTTAGAGAGATTGTTTTTCTTAAGATTGGTGTAGATAGGTGAGGCATAGAGAAGTGTGGATATAAGATGCAGTGGGCAAGATTCACTTTTGCTGGGAAGGTTAAAAAAGTTTTGATTCTATATAGAGAGCCAAGTTTCCTGTTTACAGATTTAATGGTATTGTTGATATGAAGGTCGAAGGAGAGATTGTTATCAATTGTGACACCTAGCAATTTGGTAGAAGAATCAGGTGATATGATGGTTCCATTATTAGACACAATGGAGAAGTCAAGTGTAGGGGATCTGGTAGTAGGTTTAAAGAGAAGTAGTTTGGTCTTTTTGCTTTAGGAGTAGACATCGCTTTTAGAAACCAGGTTTCAACTTTAGAAAATACAGCTTGAGTGTTAGTTTGAAGTTCAGAAATGGATTTAGCAGAGCAAATAAGTGTGGAGTCATCAGCATATTGAATGCAGATAGCCTGAGGAATGGCTACTTGCAAGTCATTTATAAAGAGGGAGAAAAGAAGTGGTCCAAGAATAGAGCCTTGGGGGACACCAAGGGAGATTGGTAGAAGAGATGAGAGTTTGTTATCCCAGAGGACAGCTTGTTTCCTGTTAGTGAGATATGAGCTGAACCAGTGGATAGTCTCAGGTGCTAAGGAAAGAGATTCGAGAATTTTTAGAAGGAGAGAGTGGTTGACCATGTCAAAGGCTTTGGACAGGTCTATGAAGAGAGCAGAAGACAGGACATTATTGTTGCGATTATTGTTAATAATATCTGTGAAGGAGAGCAGAGCAGTAGTTGTGCTATGATAAGGCCTAAAGCCATGTTGACAGTTTGTTAGTATTTTATTTTGTAGAAGGTGATTCATTACCTGATGGTGGACACATTTTTCCATTATTTTAGCTAGAGGTGACAATAGAGCTATGGGTCTATAGTTAGAATGTTCAAAGGAGTTTCCTCCTTTATGTAATGGTATGATGTAAGAGATTTTCCATACATCCGGGATGGATTCTTCATTTATGGTCCTATTAATGAGAATTGATATGGGATAAGCTATTGCAGAGGCTGCTTTTTGAAGGAATTCAGAAGGAAGCTGGTCAGCAGAGGGGGTGCAAGGTTTAAGCTTGAGAATGCATCTCTGTATAAAGGTAGTGGAGATGGGTTGAAGCCTAAAGGTTGGTAGTTTGGAGGAAGTATGGTCATGAATGATGGTATTGTCACTGGATAGATGGGAGGCCAAGGAATTTATAGTATTGATGAAGAATGAGTTGAAAGTGTTGGCAGTATCAAGGGGAGGAATTGTATCAGACCCAGAAGGGGGGGGGGTGGTAGTCTGTCCAGGGTGAAGAAGTTTATTAAGGGTTGACCAGAATTTTTGAGGATTATTGTGATTCACTTGCTGAAGATTGCTATAATAGTTCTTTTGTCAGAGAGGATTGATTTTTGGTAATATTTCTCAGGTGTCTGAAGGTCTGTTGGTCTATGGGAGATTTGCTAGTTCGCCATTTAAACCAAGATTTGTTTCTAAGTGACATTTTTGTCTAGTCTCTTTTGTTAGCCAGGGGCTGGCCTAGCCTTAATTCTAATAGAACGTTTTGGTGCATGATAATCAAGAATAGTTAGGAATGTGTTGTTAAAGAAATTAACAGCTTCTTGAAGAGGAAGTGTTTTTAGTGGGTTCCAGTTACAAGCCTTTAGTTCCGTTTTAAAAGGGTTGGGTTAAAGCATTTGAGGTTACGTAGGGTCCTATATAAAGGAGAGTAATTAGAGGTATTTTTGTCTAATAATATAGGTTAGGTTGTGGTCACTAATGTCATCAGGTAGCGTTCCAGACTGATATTTAATTTGAGGTTTGTTTACCAAAATCCAATCAAGAATATTTTCTTTGTTATTAGTTTTGTTAATCCTAGTAGTGGTATTAATAGTTTGAGTGAAGCCGTGGAGATTAATATGGGATGCTGGGTTGTTAGTGGATATTGAGGACCAGTCTAAGTTGAGGTCTCCTAGTATTATGGTTTCTTGTGGGTAGGTGGATGAGGCCCAACTGAGGATATCTTCTATGGTAGAAGAGTTATTTCCAGGGGGTAGATATATACAGATGATATAGATGGATTTTTTGAGGTTAAGTTGCAGCTTTGAGATAAGAAGTTCGGTTTTAGTAAATCCAAGGTTCTCATAGGGTACTAATGTTATTTTTAGTTCTGTTTTGAACAATAGTGCTACTCCTCCACCTTTTTTACCATTGCGGTCGAGTCTCAAGATATTAAAGCCTGGTGGTAAGATTTCAGTGTCTTTAGTAAAGGGTTTTAACCAGGTTTCTGTTAAACAAAGAATGTCAAAGGAGTGGTGGTCAAGAAGAGAGTGGAGTAGGGTTATTTTGTTATTGATGCTTTGGATATTAAGGTGTCCTATGAGTAAAGTATGTGTTGTGGAGGTTGGTGATTCATGAGAAGTGTGTAGAGAAACAGGTGTAGCTTTAGCTGAAAAATTAGATGGACCAGGGTTGGGGTGGATGTCACCATCTATCAAGGTAGATTGGTTGTATAGCAAGTAGGATTTGTTAGGGAAGTATAGAAAGTACTTAGGTTTTCTAATCAAGAGGTTCTGACTTTTATGTGAGTCAATCTGTGGTATTTAGCTAAGAGGTAGCTAGAGGTAGATGTGATGTTTAATTGAGAAAAGTTTAGGCTTTTGAAATTTGAGGTTGAATGTTTAGGAGAGTAGTTGAGGTGGAGGTTGAGTGGAGTTTCATAGGAGGTTAAGGAATAGGGCAGAGTGAGAGAAAGGGAAGTGATGAGTAGAAGAATTAGTATTTTTAGAGTGTTGTTTTTTACAGAGATCATAGAAGTGTGTTGGAGGATGTCCGTTGACATGTTGAGATTATTAAGACAGGAATAGACTAGTGAACTTTGGAAGACTATAGTGTAGGGATGTATAGCTAGTTGGTAGAGACAGGATAGAAATATTCCTATAAGTATAGTCAGGTGATAGGTGAGGTGATAGAGGAGGGTAAAGTTGAGAGGAAGTTGTGGATGTTGTAAGAGGTAGTGATAGGTGAAGTTATAGAGGGGGAGTGGTGTAAGGGGTATAAAGCTGAGGACACGTGGGGTGGGTGGGATAAGGGGGTAGGGAGGGGAGCGAAGCGGGGCAGAAACAGTTAAGGGAGGAGAGCAGAAAACAATCAGCTAAGCAGGAGAGTAACACCACGAGTTACCTATACTACTAAGTTTAAGAAGCAAGAAAGGGAAAGGTTTTTAAGGAGCATGAGAGGGATTCAGGCAGAAAACAAGTGAATAAAACAGGTGCAGGTAAAAGTGGGAAAGAGGTATAGTTTAGATGACACAAAGACCAGAAAGGGAGCAGTGATAATACACGGAGACAGCAGGTTTAAAGTATAGGGAAGTAAATAGTACAGTTTGCAGAGGGGCACAGGGAGGAAGAAGCAGAAAATAGGCAGGTATACAAGAAGTAAGACCCAGTTGTCAGTGAACTGAAGGTAGGAGAAACAGAGAAAAGGAGAGCAGCAGCCAGAAAGAGGTAATTTAGAGATAGAGTGGAAACAGAAGAGGCAAAACAAGCAGGATACAACAGTTGAGGGAAGACTAGCAGGGGCAGGAGTAGTTAACAACAAATGCTAGGGGATATGGTGACTGAATAGTGTGCAGGTGAGTAAGGGGAGGGGGTAGCTTTAGCTTGAACTGCGTGTGTGCCGCCCACAAGAGGACATAGACACCAAGTAAAATATACAAACATGGACATACAGCCAATGCAGGTGAGAAAAGGAGATTTACTACTTTTACTCAAGTGGAGTTAGGGGTGCTTCCTGGGTGCCAGTACAGATAGCCAGCTTCGTAGCTTCAGGTAAACTGGGAGAGATAGGCCAGCTGGAAAGGGACAGCCCGATGAGGAGCACTAGGCTTTAAAGCTGGAAAACAAAAAGAATAACAGGTGAGAGAGCAGCTGTGGTCAGAAGGATAGGATGTAAGGAGAGGTACAGGTAACAGGTAAAAACAATATTTGCAATTCCAGTATCAGTTATTCAGGCAATATTCAAAGGTAGCAGCAGTAGGTATCAAACATTTATACATAGAACTATGTATGAGATACATTCAGGTCGTTCCCGTAATAGTATACAATAGTAGGGTATTAAAACAGTTGTTAGAGGAAGGATTAATATACTTTGCAAGTAAAAGGTATTTACTACACACTGGTCTAAGTCCCAAACAGTGGAGGAGGAGATACCCAAATGGAAAACCTCTCAACGTGGTAAACTTCTACTCTTAAAAGTAAAAGGGCTTTTAGTAAAGCAAGAAGCTTTAAACTGACAACCGTTTCCAATGTCTAAGTTTGAACAGGCTACGCTAAAGCAGCATAGCAAAGCATTTCAATGAAGGCCTTTAGGCAGCTTCTAACTGTAGTTAAAATAAGGAAAAAAGTACCACTCTGCATTAAAAATAATACTCTAGGGTTCAATCACTTAGCGACCCAATAAAGTGGCTAAAAACTTTGGCAAACTACAGTAAAACATTTCTGGTGGACATTCAGTATAAATATCTAAACGACTAGGTTTAGCGACCCAATAATGTGGTTAAAAACATTGGCAGACTACAATAAACCATTTCTGGTGTACATTCAGCTGTAAATATCTAAGCGACTAGGTTTAGCAGCCTAGACGGGCAACAGTACATAGAAATCCAGACAGACTACAATAAAACAAATTCAGGTGGACATTTCGCTTTAAATATCTAAGCGACTAGGTTTAGCAGCCTAAACTGGCAACAGTACACAGAAATCTTCAGCCCACACAACACAAATGGTAAGACCACCTTAGCGATTACATCCAGCAGCAAAAACTAGTGGTAAGTATCACAAAACAGCAAATGCAGAGGAGTTACTGGACAAACAGACTTGACCATTGACCAGCAGCGTTACCAAGATACAGGTAATAAAAACATCAGCAGCTGCAAGTTATAGGCATTAGAATACAATTTTAACCAAAGAAATAAAAAAGCACAATTGCTGATTAAAAACACGTAGTACTTACAGGCAGCACGCCACGGACAAGCTGGGGACACCTACTCTGAGCTAGAGGAGATTCAAAGATGGCGCCTCAGAGAGGAAACCACTACAAGTAGAGTTTGAGAAGGGAGGGGGGAGGGGGAGATAGGAGGGAAAGCCAATAAGCGTGGAGGGCTTGGAGTGGGGGCGGGAGGCAAGAGCCAGCAGGAAACAGTTAAGGGAGGAGAGCAGAAAACAATCAGCTAAGCAGGAGAGTAACACCACGAGTTACCTATACTACTAAGTTTAAGAAGCAAGAAAGGGAAAGGTTTTTAAGGAGCATGAGAGGGATTCAGGCAGAAAACAAGTGAATAAAACAGGTGCAGGTAAAAGTGGGAAAGAGGTATAGTTTAGATGACACAAAGACCAGAAAGGGAGCAGTGATAATACACGGAGACAGCAGGTTTAAAGTATAGGGAAGTAAATAGTACAGTTTGCAGAGGGGCACAGGGAGGAAGAAGCAGAAAATAGGCAGGTATACAAGAAGTAAGACCCAGTTGTCAGTGAACTGAAGGTAGGAGAAACAGAGAAAAGGAGAGCAGCAGCCAGAAAGAGGTAATTTAGAGATAGAGTGGAAACAGAAGAGGCAAAACAAGCAGGATACAACAGTTGAGGGAAGACTAGCAGGGGCAGGAGTAGTTAACAACAAATGCTAGGGGATATGGTGACTGAATAGTGTGCAGGTGAGTAAGGGAGGGTAGCTTTAGCTTGAACTGCGTGTGTGCAGCCCACAAGAGGACATAGACACCAAGTAAAATATACAAACATGGACATACAGCCAATGCAGGTGAGAAAAGGAGATTTACTACTTTTACTCAAGTGGAGTTAGGGGTGCTTCCTGGGTGCCAGTACAGATAGCCAGCCGTAGCTTCAGGTAAACTGGGAGAGATAGGCCAGCTGGAAAGGGACAGCCCGATGAGGAGCACTAGGCTTTAAAGCTGGAAAACAAAAAGAATAACAGGTGAGAGAGCAGCTGTGGTCAGAAGGATAGGATGTAAGGAGAGGTACAGGTAACAGGTAAAAACAATATTTGCAATTCCAGTATCAGTTATTCAGGCAATATTCAAAGGTAGCAGCAGTAGGTATCAAACATTTATACATAGAACTATGTATGAGATACATTCAGGTCGTTCCCGTAATAGTATACAATAGTAGGGTATTAAAACAGTTGTTAGAGGAAGGATTAATATACTTTGCAAGTAAAAGGTATTTACTACACACTGGTCTAAGTCCCAAACAGTGGAGGAGGAGATACCCAAATGGAAAACCTCTCAACGTGGTAAACTTCTACTCTTAAAAGTAAAAGGGCTTTTAGTAAAGCAAGAAGCTTTAAACTGACAACCGTTTCCAATGTCTAAGTTTGAACAGGCTACGCTAAAGCAGCATAGCAAAGCATTTCAATGAAGGCCTTTAGGCAGCTTCTAACTGTAGTTAAAATAAGGAAAAAAGTACCACTCTGCATTAAAAATAATACTCTAGGGGTTCAATCACTTAGCGACCCAATAAAGTGGCTAAAAACTTTGGCAAACTACAGTAAAACATTTCTGGTGGACATTCAGTATAAATATCTAAACGACTAGGTTTAGCGACCCAATAATGTGGTTAAAACATTGGCAGACTACAATAAACCATTTCTGGTGTACATTCAGCTGTAAATATCTAGCGACTAGGTTTAGCAGCCTAGACGGGCAACAGTACATAGAAATCCAGACAGACTACAATAAAACAAATTCAGGTGGACATTTCGCTTTAAATATCTAAGCGACTAGGTTTAGCAGCCTAAACTGGCAACAGTACACAGAAATCTTCAGCCCACACAACACAAATGGTAAGACCACCTTAGCGATTACATCCAGCAGCAAAACTAGTGGTAAGTATCACAAAACAGCAAATGCAGAGGAGTTACTGGACAAACAGACTTGCGACCATTGACCAGCAGCGTTACCAAGATACAGGTAATAAAAACATCAGCAGCTGCAAGTTATAGGCATTAGAATACAATTTTAACCAAAGAAATAAAAAAGCACAATTGCTGATTAAAACACGTAGTACTTACAGGCAGCACGCCACGCGGACAAGCTAGGGACACCTACTCTGAGCTAGAGGAGATTCAAAGATGGCCTCAGAGAGGAAACCACTACAAGTAGAGTTTGAGAAGGGAGGGAGGGGAGATAGGAGGGAAAGCCAATAAGCGTGGAGGGCTTGGAGTGGGGGCGGGAGGCAAGAGCCAGCAGGAAACAGTTAAGGGAGGAGAGCAGAAAACAATCAGCTAAGCAGGAGAGTAACACCACGAGTTACCTATACTACTAAGTTTAAGAAGCAAGAAAGGGAAAGGTTTTTAAGGAGCATGAGAGGGATTCAGGCAGAAAACAAGTGAATAAAACAGGTGCAGGTAAAAGTGGGAAAGAGGTATAGTTTAGATGACACAAAGACCAGAAAGGGAGCAGTGATAATACACGGAGACAGCAGGTTTAAAGTATAGGGAAGTAAATAGTACAGTTTGCAGAGGGGCACAGGGAGGAAGAAGCAGAAAATAGGCAGGTATACAAGAAGTAAGACCCAGTTGTCAGTGAACTGAAGGTAGGAGAAACAGAGAAAAGGAGAGCAGCAGCCAGAAAGAGGTAATTTAGAGATAGAGTGGAAACAGAAGAGGCAAAACAAGCAGGATACAACAGTTGAGGGAAGACTAGCAGGGGCAGGAGTAGTTAACAACAAATGCTAGGGGATATGGTGACTGAATAGTGTGCAGGTGAGTAAGGGAGGGGTAGCTTTAGCTTGAACTGCGTGTGTGCCGCCCACAAGAGGACATAGACACCAAGTAAAATATACAAACATGGACATACAGCCAATGCAGGTGAGAAAAGGAGATTTACTACTTTTACTCAAGTGGAGTTAGGGGTGCTTCCTGGGTGCCAGTACAGATAGCCAGCCAGTAGCTTCAGGTAAACTGGGAGAGATAGGCCAGCTGGAAAGGGACAGCCCGATGAGGAGCACTAGGCTTTAAAGCTGGAAAACAAAAAGAATAACAGGTGAGAGAGCAGCTGTGGTCAGAAGGATAGGATGTAAGGAGAGGTACAGGTAACAGGTAAAAACAATATTTGCAATTCCAGTATCAGTTATTCAGGCAATATTCAAAGGTAGCAGCAGTAGGTATCAAACATTTATACATAGAACTATGTATGAGATACATTCAGGTCGTTCCCGTAATAGTATACAATAGTAGGGTATTAAAACAGTTGTTAGAGGAAGGATTAATATACTTTGCAAGTAAAAGGTATTTACTACACACTGGTCTAAGTCCCAAACAGTGGAGGAGGAGATACCCAAATGGAAAACCTCTCAGTGGTAAACTTCTACTCTTAAAAGTAAAAGGGCTTTTAGTAAAGCAAGAAGCTTTAAACTGACAACCGTTTCCAATGTCTAAGTTTGAACAGGCTACGCTAAAGCAGCATAGCAAAGCATTTCAATGAAGGCCTTTAGGCAGCTTCTAACTGTAGTTAAAATAAGGAAAAAAAGTACCACTCTGCATTAAAAATAATACTCTAGGGTTCAATCACTTAGCGACCCAATAAAGTGGCTAAAACTTTGGCAAACTACAGTAAAACATTTCTGGTGGACATTCAGTATAAATATCTAAACGACTAGGTTTAGCGACCCAATAATGTGGTTAAAAACATTGGCAGACTACAATAAACCATTTCTGGTGTACATTCAGCTGTAAATATCTAAGCGACTAGGTTTAGCAGCCTAGACGGGCAACAGTACATAGAAATCCAGACAGACTACAATAAAACAAATTCAGGTGGACATTTCGCTTTAAATATCTAAGCGACTAGGTTTAGCAGCCTAAACTGGCAACAGTACACAGAAATCTTCAGCCCACACAACACAAATGGTAAGACCACCTTAGCGATTACATCCAGCAGCAAAAACTAGTGGTAAGTATCACAAAACAGCAAATGCAGAGGAGTTACTGGACAAACAGACTTGCGACCATTGACCAGCAGCGTTACCAAGATACAGGTAATAAAAACATCAGCAGCTGCAAGTTATAGGCATTAGAATACAATTTTAACCAAAGAAATAAAAAAGCACAATTGCTGATTAAAAACACGTAGTACTTACAGGCAGCACGCCACGGACAAGCTGGGGACACCTACTCTGAGCTAGAGGAGATTCAAAGATGGCCTCAGAGAGGAAACCACTACAAGTAGAGTTTGAGAAGGGAGGGAGGGAGATAGGAGGGAGAGGCAATAAGCGTGGAGGGCTTGGAGTGGGCGGGCGGGGCAAGAGCCAGCAGGAAACAGTTAAGGGAGGAGAGCAGAAAACAATCAGCTAAGCAGGAGAGTAACACCACGAGTTACCTATACTACTAAGTTTAAGAAGCAAGAAAGGGAAAGGTTTTAAGGAGCATGAGAGGGATTCAGGCAGAAAACAAGTGAATAAAACAGGTGCAGGTAAAAGTGGGAAAGAGGTATAGTTTAGATGACACAAAGACCAGAAAGGGAGCAGTGATAATACACGGAGACAGCAGGTTTAAAGTATAGGGAAGTAAATAGTACAGTTTGCAGAGGGGCACAGGGAGGAAGAAGCAGAAAATAGGCAGGTATACAAGAAGTAAGACCCAGTTGTCAGTGAACTGAAGGTAGGAGAAACAGAGAAAAGGAGAGCAGCAGCCAGAAAGAGGTAATTTAGAGATAGAGTGGAAACAGAAGAGGCAAAACAAGCAGGATACAACAGTTGAGGGAAGACTAGCAGGGGCAGGAGTAGTTAACAACAAATGCTAGGGGATATGGTGACTGAATAGTGTGCAGGTGAGTAAGGGGAGGGGGTAGCTTTAGCTTGAACTGCGTGTGTGCCGCCCACAAGAGGACATAGACACCAAGTAAAATATACAAACATGGACATACAGCCAATGCAGGTGAGAAAAGGAGATTTACTACTTTTACTCAAGTGGAGTTAGGGTGCTTCCTGGGTGCCAGTACAGATAGCCAGCTTCGTAGCTTCAGGTAAACTGGGAGAGATAGGCCAGCTGGAAAGGGACAGCCCGATGAGGAGCACTAGGCTTTAAAGCTGGAAAACAAAAAGAATAACAGGTGAGAGAGCAGCTGTGGTCAGAAGGATAGGATGTAAGGAGAGGTACAGGTAACAGGTAAAAACAATATTTGCAATTCCAGTATCAGTTATTCAGGCAATATTCAAAGGTAGCAGCAGTAGGTATCAAACATTTATACATAGAACTATGTATGAGATACATTCAGGTCGTTCCCGTAATAGTATACAATAGTAGGGTATTAAAACAGTTGTTAGAGGAAGGATTAATATACTTTGCAAGTAAAAGGTATTTACTACACACTGGTCTAAGTCCCAAACAGTGGAGGAGGAGATACCCAAATGGAAAACCTCTCAACGTGGTAAACTTCTACTCTTAAAAGTAAAAGGGCTTTTAGTAAAGCAAGAAGCTTTAAACTGACAACCGTTTCCAATGTCTAAGTTTGAACAGGCTACGCTTAAAGCAGCATAGCAAAGCATTTCAATGAAGGCCTTTAGGCAGCTTCTAACTGTAGTTAAAATAAGGAAAAAAGTACCACTCTGCATTAAAAATAATACTCTAGGGGTTCAATCACTTAGCGACCCAATAAAGTGGCTAAAAACTTTGGCAAACTACAGTAAAACATTTCTGGTGGACATTCAGTATAAATATCTAAACGACTAGGTTTAGCGACCCAATAATGTGGTTAAAAACATTGGCAGACTACAATAAACCATTTCTGGTGTACATTCAGCTGTAAATATCTAAGCGACTAGGTTTAGCAGCCTAGACGGGCAACAGTACATAGAAATCCAGACAGACTACAATAAAACAAATTCAGGTGGACATTTCGCTTTAAATATCTAAGCGACTAGGTTTAGCAGCCTAAACTGGCAACAGTACACAGAAATCTTCAGCCCACACAACACAAATGGTAAGACCACCTTAGCGATTACATCCAGCAGCAAAAACTAGTGGTAAGTATCACAAAACAGCAAATGCAGAGGAGTTACTGGACAAACAGACTTGCGACCATTGACCAGCAGCGTTACCAAGATACAGGTAATAAAACATCAGCAGCTGCAAGTTATAGGCATTAGAATACAATTTTAACCAAAGAAATAAAAAAGCACAATTGCTGATTAAAAACACGTAGTACTTACAGGCAGCACGCCACGGACAAGCTGGGGACACCTACTCTGAGCTAGAGGAGATTCCAAGATGGCGCCTCACCGAGGAAACCACTACAAGTAGAGTTTGAGAAGGGAGGGAGGGGAAGATAGGAGGGAAAGCCAATAAGCGTGGAGGGCTTGGAGTGGGGGGAGGCAAGAGCCAGCAGGAAACAGTTAAGGGAGGAGAGCAGAAAACAATCAGCTAAGCAGGAGAGTAACACCACGAGTTACCTATACTACTAAGTTTAAGAAGCAAGAAAGGGAAAGGCTTTTAAGGAGCATGAGAGGGATTCAGGCAGAAAACAAGTGAATAAAACAGGTGCAGGTAAAAGTGGGAAAGAGGTATAGTTTAGATGACACAAAGACCAGAAAGGGAGCAGTGATAATACACGGAGACAGCAGGTTTAAAGTATAGGGAAGTAAATAGTACAGTTTGCAGAGGGGCACAGGGAGGAAGAAGCAGAAAATAGGCAGGTATACAAGAAGTAAGACCCAGTTGTCAGTGAACTGAAGGTAGGAGAAACAGAGAAAAGGAGAGCAGCAGCCAGAAAGAGGTAATTTAGAGATAGAGTGGAAACAGAAGAGGCAAAACAAGCAGGATACAACAGTTGAGGGAAGACTAGCAGGGGCAGGAGTAGTTAACAACAAATGCTAGGGGATATGGTGACTGAATAGTGTGCAGGTGAGTAAGGGAGGGTAGCTTTAGCTTGAACTGCGTGTGTGCCCACAAGAGGACATAGACACCAAGTAAAATATACAAACATGGACATACAGCCAATGCAGGTGAGAAAAGGAGATTTACTACTTTTACTCAAGTGGAGTTAGGGGTGCTTCCTGGGTGCCAGTACAGATAGCCAGCTTCGTAGCTTCAGGTAAACTGGGAGAGATAGGCCAGCTGGAAAGGGACAGCCCGATGAGGAGCACTAGGCTTTAAAGCTGGAAAACAAAAAGAATAACAGGTGAGAGAGCAGCTGTGGTCAGAAGGATAGGATGTAAGGAGAGGTACAGGTAACAGGTAAAGAAACAATATTTGCAATTCCAGTATCAGTTATTCAGGCAATATTCAAAGGTAGCAGCAGTAGGTATCAAACATTTATACATAGAACTATGTATGAGATACATTCAGGTCGTTCCCGTAATAGTATACAATAGTAGGGTATTAAAACAGTTGTTAGAGGAAGGATTAATATACTTTGCAAGTAAAAGGTATTTACTACACACTGGTCTAAGTCCCAAACAGTGGAGGAGGAGATACCCAAATGGAAAACCTCTCAACGTGGTAAACTTCTACTCTTAAAAGTAAAAGGGCTTTTAGTAAAGCAAGAAGCTTTAAACTGACAACCGTTTCCAATGTCTAAGTTTGAACAGGCTACGCTAAAGCAGCATAGCAAAGCATTTCAATGAAGGCCTTTAGGCAGCTTCTAACTGTAGTTAAAATAAGGAAAAAGTACCACTCTGCATTAAAAATAATACTCTAGGGGTTCAATCACTTAGCGACCCAATAAAGTGGCTAAAAACTTTGGCAAACTACAGTAAAACATTTCTGGTGGACATTCAGTATAAATATCTAAACGACTAGGTTTAGCGACCCAATAATGTGGTTAAAAACATTGGCAGACTACAATAAACCATTTCTGGTGTACATTCAGCTGTAAATATCTAAGCGACTAGGTTTAGCAGCCTAGACGGGCAACAGTACATAGAAATCCAGACAGACTACAATAAAACAAATTCAGGTGGACATTTCGCTTTAAATATCTAAGCGACTAGGTTTAGCAGCCTAAACTGGCAACAGTACACAGAAATCTTCAGCCCACACAACACAAATGGTAAGACCACCTTAGCGATTACATCCAGCAGCAAAAACTAGTGGTAAGTATCACAAAACAGCAAATGCAGAGGAGTTACTGGACAAACAGACTTGCGACCATTGACCAGCAGCGTTACCAAGATACAGGTAATAAAACATCAGCAGCTGCAAGTTATAGGCATTAGAATACAATTTTAACCAAAGAAATAAAAAAGCACAATTGCTGATTAAAAACACGTAGTACTTACAGGCAGCACGCCACGCGGACAAGCTGGGGACACCTACTCTGAGCTAGAGGAGATTCAAAGATGGCGCCTCAGAGAGGAAACCACTACAAGTAGAGTTTGAGAAGGGAGGGAGGGAGATAGGAGGGAAAGCCAATAAGCGTGGAGGGCTTGGAGTGGGGGGAGGCAAGAGCCAGCAGGAAACAGTTAAGGGAGGAGAGCAGAAAACAATCAGCTAAGCAGGAGAGTAACACCACGAGTTACCTATACTACTAAGTTTAAGAAGCAAGAAAGGGAAAGGTTTTTAAGGAGCATGAGAGGGATTCAGGCAGAAAACAAGTGAATAAAACAGGTGCAGGTAAAAGTGGGAAAGAGGTATAGTTTAGATGACACAAAGACCAGAAAGGGAGCAGTGATAATACACGGAGACAGCAGGTTTAAAGTATAGGGAAGTAAATAGTACAGTTTGCAGAGGGGCACAGGGAGGAAGAAGCAGAAAATAGGCAGGTATACAAGAAGTAAGACCCAGTTGTCAGTGAACTGAAGGTAGGAGAAACAGAGAAAAGGAGAGCAGCAGCCAGAAAGAGGTAATTTAGAGATAGAGTGGAAACAGAAGAGGCAAAACAAGCAGGATACAACAGTTGAGGGAAGACTAGCAGGGGCAGGAGTAGTTAACAACAAATGCTAGGGGATATGGTGACTGAATAGTGTGCAGGTGAGTAAGGGGAGGCTGTAGCTTTAGCTTGAACTGCGTGTGTGCCGCCCACAAGAGGACATAGACACCAAGTAAAATATACAAACATGGACATACAGCCAATGCAGGTGAGAAAAGGAGATTTACTACTTTTACTCAAGTGGAGTTAGGGGTGCTTCCTGGGTGCCAGTACAGATAGCCAGCTCAGTAGCTTCAGGTAAACTGGGAGAGATAGGCCAGCTGGAAAGGGACAGCCCGATGAGGAGCACTAGGCTTTAAAGCTGGAAAACAAAAAGAATAACAGGTGAGAGAGCAGCTGTGGTCAGAAGGATAGGATGTAAGGAGAGGTACAGGTAACAGGTAAAAACAATATTTGCAATTCCAGTATCAGTTATTCAGGCAATATTCAAAGGTAGCAGCAGTAGGTATCAAACATTTATACATAGAACTATGTATGAGATACATTCAGGTCGTTCCCGTAATAGTATACAATAGTAGGGTATTAAAACAGTTGTTAGAGGAAGGATTAATATACTTTGCAAGTAAAAGGTATTTACTACACACTGGTCTAAGTCCCAAACAGTGGAGGAGGAGATACCCAAATGGAAAACCTCTCAACGTGGTAAACTTCTACTCTTAAAAGTAAAAGGGCTTTTAGTAAAGCAAGAAGCTTTAAACTGACAACCGTTTCCAATGTCTAAGTTTGAACAGGCTACGCTAAAGCAGCATAGCAAAGCATTTCAATGAAGGCCTTTAGGCAGCTTCTAACTGTAGTTAAAATAAGGAAAAAAGTACCACTCTGCATTAAAAATAATACTCTAGGGGTTCAATCACTTAGCGACCCAATAAAGTGGCTAAAAACTTTGGCAAACTACAGTAAAACATTTCTGGTGGACATTCAGTATAAATATCTAATCGTCTAGGTTTAGCGACCCAATAATGTGGTTAAAAACATTGGCAGACTACAATAAACCATTTCTGGTGTACATTCAGCTGTAAATATCTAAGCGACTAGGTTTAGCAGCCTAGACGGGCAACAGTACATAGAAATCCAGACAGACTACAATAAAACAAATTCAGGTGGACATTTCGCTTTAAATATCTAAGCGACTAGGTTTAGCAGCCTAAACTGGCAACAGTACACAGAAATCTTCAGCCCACACAACACAAATGGTAAGACCACCTTAGCGATTACATCCAGCAGCAAAAACTAGTGGTAAGTATCACAAAACAGCAAATGCAGAGGAGTTACTGGACAAACAGACTTGCGACCATTGACCAGCAGCGTTACCAAGATACAGGTAATAAAAACATCAGCAGCTGCAAGTTATAGGCATTAGAATACAATTTTAACCAAAGAAATAAAAAAGCACAATTGCTGATTAAAAACACGTAGTACTTACAGGCAGCACGCCACGCGGACAAGCTGGGGACACCTACTCTGAGCTAGAGGAGATTCAAAGATGGCGCCTCAGAGAGGAAACCACTACAAGTAGAGTTTGAGAAGGGAGGGGAGGGGGAGATAGGAGGAAAGCCAATAAGCGCGTGGAGGGCATGGAGTGGCGCGGGGGGGCAAGAGCCAGCAGGAAACAGTTAAGGGAGGAGAGCAGAAAACAATCAGCTAAGCAGGAGAGTAACACCACGAGTTACCTATACTACTAAGTTTAAGAAGCAAGAAAGGGAAAGGTTTTTAAGGAGCATGAGAGGGATTCAGGCAGAAAACAAGTGAATAAAACAGGTGCAGGTAAAAGTGGGAAAGAGGTATAGTTTAGATGACACAAAGACCAGAAAGGGAGCAGTGATAATACACGGAGACAGCAGGTTTAAAGTATAGGGAAGTAAATAGTACAGTTTGCAGAGGGGCACAGGGAGGAAGAAGCAGAAAATAGGCAGGTATACAAGAAGTAAGACCCAGTTGTCAGTGAACTGAAGGTAGGAGAAACAGAGAAAAGGAGAGCAGCAGCCAGAAAGAGGTAATTTAGAGATAGAGTGGAAACAGAAGAGGCAAAACAAGCAGGATACAACAGTTGAGGGAAGACTAGCAGGGGCAGGAGTAGTTAACAACAAATGCTAGGGGATATGGTGACTGAATAGTGTGCAGGTGAGTAAGGGGAGGGTAGCTTTAGCTTGAACTGCGTGTGTGCCGCCCACAAGAGGACATAGACACCAAGTAAAATATACAAACATGGACATACAGCCAATGCAGGTGAGAAAAGGAGATTTACTACTTTTACTCAAGTGGAGTTAGGGGTGCTTCCTGGGTGCCAGTACAGATAGCCAGCTTCGTAGCTTCAGGTAAACTGGGAGAGATAGGCCAGCTGGAAAGGGACAGCCCGATGAGGAGCACTAGGCTTTAAAGCTGGAAAACAAAAAGAATAACAGGTGAGAGAGCAGCTGTGGTCAGAAGGATAGGATGTAAGGAGAGGTACAGGTAACAGGTAAAAACAATATTTGCAATTCCAGTATCAGTTATTCAGGCAATATTCAAAGGTAGCAGCAGTAGGTATCAAACATTTATACATAGAACTATGTATGAGATACATTCAGGTCGTTCCCGTAATAGTATACAATAGTAGGGTATTAAAACAGTTGTTAGAGGAAGGATTAATATACTTTGCAAGTAAAAGGTATTTACTACACACTGGTCTAAGTCCCAAACAGTGGAGGAGGAGATACCCAAATGGAAAACCTCTCAACGTGGTAAACTTCTACTCTTAAAAGTAAAAGGGCTTTTAGTAAAGCAAGAAGCTTTAAACTGACAACCGTTTCCAATGTCTAAGTTTGAACAGGCTACGCTAAAGCAGCATAGCAAAGCATTTCAATGAAGGCCTTTAGGCAGCTTCTAACTGTAGTTAAAATAAGGAAAAAAAGTACCACTCTGCATTAAAAATAATACTCTAGGGGTTCAATCACTTAGCGACCCAATAAAGTGGCTAAAAACTTTGGCAAACTACAGTAAAACATTTCTGGTGGACATTCAGTATAAATATCTAAACGACTAGGTTTAGCGACCCAATAATGTGGTTAAAAACATTGGCAGACTACAATAAACCATTTCTGGTGTACATTCAGCTGTAAATATCTAAGCGACTAGGTTTAGCAGCCTAGACGGGCAACAGTACATAGAAATCCAGACAGACTACAATAAAACAAATTCAGGTGGACATTTCGCTTTAAATATCTAAGCGACTAGGTTTAGCAGCCTAAACTGGCAACAGTACACAGAAATCTTCAGCCCACACAACACAAATGGTAAGACCACCTTAGCGATTACATCCAGCAGCAAAACTAGTGGTAAGTATCACAAAACAGCAAATGCAGAGGAGTTACTGGACAAACAGACTTGCGACCATTGACCAGCAGCGTTACCAAGATACAGGTAATAAAACATCAGCAGCTGCAAGTTATAGGCATTAGAATACAATTTTAACCAAAGAAATAAAAAAGCACAATTGCTGATTAAAAACACGTAGTACTTACAGGCAGCACGCCACGCGGACAAGCTGGGGACACCTACTCTGAGCTAGAGGAGATTCAAAGATGGCGCCTCAGAGAGGAAACCACTACAAGTAGAGTTTGAGAAGGGAGGGGAGGGAGATAGGAGGGAAAGCCAATAAGCGTGGAGGGCTTGGAGTGGGGGCGGGAGGCAAGAGCCAGCAGGAAACAGTTAAGGGAGGAGAGCAGAAAACAATCAGCTAAGCAGGAGAGTAACACCACGAGTTACCTATACTACTAAGTTTAAGAAGCAAGAAAGGGAAAGGTTTTTAAGGAGCATGAGAGGGATTCAGGCAGAAAACAAGTGAATAAAACAGGTGCAGGTAAAAGTGGGAAAGAGGTATAGTTTAGATGACACAAAGACCAGAAAGGGAGCAGTGATAATACACGGAGACAGCAGGTTTAAAGTATAGGGAAGTAAATAGTACAGTTTGCAGAGGGGCACAGGGAGGAAGAAGCAGAAAATAGGCAGGTATACAAGAAGTAAGACCCAGTTGTCAGTGAACTGAAGGTAGGAGAAACAGAGAAAAGGAGAGCAGCAGCCAGAAAGAGGTAATTTAGAGATAGAGTGGAAACAGAAGAGGCAAAACAAGCAGGATACAACAGTTGAGGGAAGACTAGCAGGGGCAGGAGTAGTTAACAACAAATGCTAGGGGATATGGTGACTGAATAGTGTGCAGGTGAGTAAGGGGAGGGGGTAGCTTTAGCTTGAACTGCGTGTGTGCCGCCCACAAGAGGACATAGACACCAAGTAAAATATACAAACATGGACATACAGCCAATGCAGGTGAGAAAAGGAGATTTACTACTTTTACTCAAGTGGAGTTAGGGGTGCTTCCTGGGTGCCAGTACAGATAGCCAGCTTCGTAGCTTCAGGTAAACTGGGAGAGATAGGCCAGCTGGAAAGGGACAGCCCGATGAGGAGCACTAGGCTTTAAAGCTGGAAAACAGAGGAATAACAGGTGAGAGAGCAGCTGTGGTCAGAAGGATAGGATGTAAGGAGAGGTACAGGTAACAGGTAAAAACAATATTTGCAATTCCAGTATCAGTTATTCAGGCAATATTCAAAGGTAGCAGCAGTAGGTATCAAACATTTATACATAGAACTATGTATGAGATACATTCAGGTCGTTCCCGTAATAGTATACAATAGTAGGGTATTAAAACAGTTGTTAGAGGAAGGATTAATATACTTTGCAAGTAAAAGGTATTTACTACACACTGGTCTAAGTCCCAAACAGTGGAGGAGGAGATACCCAAATGGAAAACCTCTCAACGTGGTAAACTTCTACTCTTAAAAGTAAAAGGGCTTTTAGTAAAGCAAGAAGCTTTAAACTGACAACCGTTTCCAATGTCTAAGTTTGAACAGGCTACGCTAAAGCAGCATAGCAAAGCATTTCAATGAAGGCCTTTAGGCAGCTTCTAACTGTAGTTAAAATAAGGAAAAAAGTACCACTCTGCATTAAAAATAATACTCTAGGGGTTCAATCACTTAGCGACCCAATAAAGTGGCTAAAAACTTTGGCAAACTACAGTAAAACATTTCTGGTGGACATTCAGTATAAATATCTAAACGACTAGGTTTAGCGACCCAATAATGTGGTTAAAAACATTGGCAGACTACAATAAACCATTTCTGGTGTACATTCAGCTGTAAATATCTAAGCGACTAGGTTTAGCAGCCTAGACGGGCAACAGTACATAGAAATCCAGACAGACTACAATAAAACAAATTCAGGTGGACATTTCGCTTTAAATATCTAAGCGACTAGGTTTAGCAGCCTAAACTGGCAACAGTACACAGAAATCTTCAGCCCACACAACACAAATGGTAAGACCACCTTAGCGATTACATCCAGCAGCAAAAACTAGTGGTAAGTATCACAAAACAGCAAATGCAGAGGAGTTACTGGACAAACAGACTTGCGACCATTGACCAGCAGCGTTACCAAGATACAGGTAATAAAAACATCAGCAGCTGCAAGTTATAGGCATTAGAATACAATTTTAACCAAAGAAATAAAAAAGCACAATTGCTGATTAAAAACACGTAGTACTTACAGGCAGCACGCCACGCGGACAAGCTGGGGACACCTACTCTGAGCTAGAGGAGATTCAAAGATGGCCTCAGAGAGGAAACCACTACAAGTAGAGTTTGAGAAGGGAGGGGGGAGGGGGAGATAGGAGGGAAAGCCAATAAGCGTGGAGGGCTTGGAGTGGGGGCGGGAGGCAAGAGCCAGCAGGAAACAGTTAAGGGAGGAGAGCAGAAAACAATCAGCTAAGCAGGAGAGTAACACCACGAGTTACCTATACTACTAAGTTTAAGAAGCAAGAAAGGGAAAGGTTTTTAAGGAGCATGAGAGGGATTCAGGCAGAAAACAAGTGAATAAAACAGGTGCAGGTAAAAGTGGGAAAGAGGTATAGTTTAGATGACACAAAGACCAGAAAGGGAGCAGTGATAATACACGGAGACAGCAGGTTTAAAGTATAGGGAAGTAAATAGTACAGTTTGCAGAGGGGCACAGGGAGGAAGAAGCAGAAAATAGGCAGGTATACAAGAAGTAAGACCCAGTTGTCAGTGAACTGAAGGTAGGAGAAACAGAGAAAAGGAGAGCAGCAGCCAGAAAGAGGTAATTTAGAGATAGAGTGGAAACAGAAGAGGCAAAACAAGCAGGATACAACAGTTGAGGGAAGACTAGCAGGGGCAGGAGTAGTTAACAACAAATGCTAGGGGATATGGTGACTGAATAGTGTGCAGGTGAGTAAGGGGAGGGGGTAGCTTTAGCTTGAACTGCGTGTGTGCCGCCCACAAGAGGACATAGACACCAAGTAAAATATACAAACATGGACATACAGCCAATGCAGGTGAGAAAAGGAGATTTACTACTTTTACTCAAGTGGAGTTAGGGGTGCTTCCTGGGTGCCAGTACAGATAGCCAGCCGTAGCTTCAGGTAAACTGGGAGAGATAGGCCAGCTGGAAAGGGACAGCCCGATGAGGAGCACTAGGCTTTAAAGCTGGAAAACAAAAAGAATAACAGGTGAGAGAGCAGCTGTGGTCAGAAGGATAGGATGTAAGGAGAGGTACAGGTAACAGGTAAAAAAACAATATTTGCAATTCCAGTATCAGTTATTCAGGCAATATTCAAAGGTAGCAGCAGTAGGTATCAAACATTTATACATAGAACTATGTATGAGATACATTCAGGTCGTTCCCGTAATAGTATACAATAGTAGGGTATTAAAACAGTTGTTAGAGGAAGGATTAATATACTTTGCAAGTAAAAGGTATTTACTACACACTGGTCTAAGTCCCAAACAGTGGAGGAGGAGATACCCAAATGGAAAACCTCTCAACGTGGTAAACTTCTACTCTTAAAAGTAAAAGGGCTTTTAGTAAAGCAAGAAGCTTTAAACTGACAACCGTTTCCAATGTCTAAGTTTGAACAGGCTACGCTAAAGCAGCATAGCAAAGCATTTCAATGAAGGCCTTTAGGCAGCTTCTAACTGTAGTTAAAATAAGGAAAAAAGTACCACTCTGCATTAAAAATAATACTCTAGGGGTTCAATCACTTAGCGACCCAATAAAGTGGCTAAAAACTTTGGCAAACTACAGTAAAACATTTCTGGTGGACATTCAGTATAAATATCTAAACGACTAGGTTTAGCGACCCAATAATGTGGTTAAAAACATTGGCAGACTACAATAAACCATTTCTGGTGTACATTCAGCTGTAAATATCTAAGCGACTAGGTTTAGCAGCCTAGACGGGCAACAGTACATAGAAATCCAGACAGACTACAATAAAACAAATTCAGGTGGACATTTCGCTTTAAATATCTAAGCGACTAGGTTTAGCAGCCTAAACTGGCAACAGTACACAGAAATCTTCAGCCCACACAACACAAATGGTAAGACCACCTTAGCGATTACATCCAGCAGCAAAACTAGTGGTAAGTATCACAAAACAGCAAATGCAGAGGAGTTACTGGACAAACAGACTTGCGACCATTGACCAGCAGCGTTACCAAGATACAGGTAATAAAAACATCAGCAGCTGCAAGTTATAGGCATTAGAATACAATTTTAACCAAAGAAATAAAAAAGCACAATTGCTGATTAAAAACACGTAGTACTTACAGGCAGCACGCCACGCGGACAAGCTGGGGACACCTACTCTGAGCTAGAGGAGATTCAAAGATGGCGCCTCAGAGAGGAAACCACTACAAGTAGAGTTTGAGAAGGGAGGGGGGGGAGATAGGAGGGAAAGCCAATAAGCGTGGAGGGCTTGGAGTGGGGGCGGGAGGCAAGAGCCAGCAGGAAACAGTTAAGGGAGGAGAGCAGAAAACAATCAGCTAAGCAGGAGAGTAACACCACGAGTTACCTATACTACTAAGTTTAAGAAGCAAGAAAGGGAAAGGTTTTTAAGGAGCATGAGAGGGATTCAGGCAGAAAACAAGTGAATAAAACAGGTGCAGGTAAAAGTGGGAAAGAGGTATAGTTTAGATGACACAAAGACCAGAAAGGGAGCAGTGATAATACACGGAGACAGCAGGTTTAAAGTATAGGGAAGTAAATAGTACAGTTTGCAGAGGGGCACAGGGAGGAAGAAGCAGAAAATAGGCAGGTATACAAGAAGTAAGACCCAGTTGTCAGTGAACTGAAGGTAGGAGAAACAGAGAAAAGGAGAGCAGCAGCCAGAAAGAGGTAATTTAGAGATAGAGTGGAAACAGAAGAGGCAAAACAAGCAGGATACAACAGTTGAGGGAAGACTAGCAGGGGCAGGAGTAGTTAACAACAAATGCTAGGGGATATGGTGACTGAATAGTGTGCAGGTGAGTAAGGTGTGAGGGTAGCTTTAGCTTGAACTGCGTGTGTGCCCACAAGAGGACATAGACACCAAGTAAAATATACAAACATGGACATACAGCCAATGCAGGTGAGAAAAGGAGATTTACTACTTTTACTCAAGTGGAGTTAGGGGTGCTTCCTGGGTGCCAGTACAGATAGCCAGCTTCGTAGCTTCAGGTAAACTGGGAGAGATAGGCCAGCTGGAAAGGGACAGCCGATGAGGAGCACTAGGCTTTAAAGCTGGAAAACAAAAGAATAACAGGTGAGAGAGCAGCTGTGGTCAGAAGGATAGGATGTAAGGAGAGGTACAGGTAACAGGTAAAAACAATATTTGCAATTCCAGTATCAGTTATTCAGGCAATATTCAAAGGTAGCAGCAGTAGGTATCAAACATTTATACATAGAACTATGTATGAGATACATTCAGGTCGTTCCCGTAATAGTATACAATAGTAGGGTATTAAAACAGTTGTTAGAGGAAGGATTAATATACTTTGCAAGTAAAAGGTATTTACTACACACTGGTCTAAGTCCCAAACAGTGGAGGAGGAGATACCCAAATGGAAAACCTCTCAACGTGGTAAACTTCTACTCTTAAAAGTAAAAGGGCTTTTAGTAAAGCAAGAAGCTTTAAACTGACAACCGTTTCCAATGTCTAAGTTTGAACAGGCTACGCTAAAGCAGCATAGCAAAGCATTTCAATGAAGGCCTTTAGGCAGCTTCTAACTGTAGTTAAAATAAGGAAAAAAAGTACCACTCTGCATTAAAAATAATACTCTAGGGGTTCAATCACTTAGCGACCCAATAAAGTGGCTAAAAACTTTGGCAAACTACAGTAAAACATTTCTGGTGGACATTCAGTATAAATATCTAAACGACTAGGTTTAGCGACCCAATAATGTGGTTAAAAACATTGGCAGACTACAATAAACCATTTCTGGTGTACATTCAGCTGTAAATATCTAAGCGACTAGGTTTAGCAGCCTAGACGGGCAACAGTACATAGAAATCCAGACAGACTACAATAAAACAAATTCAGGTGGACATTTCGCTTTAAATATCTAAGCGACTAGGTTTAGCAGCCTAAACTGGCAACAGTACACAGAAATCTTCAGCCCACACAACACAAATGGTAAGACCACCTTAGCGATTACATCCAGCAGCAAAAACTAGTGGTAAGTATCACAAAACAGCAAATGCAGAGGAGTTACTGGACAAACAGACTTGCGACCATTGACCAGCAGCGTTACCAAGATACAGGTAATAAAAACATCAGCAGCTGCAAGTTATAGGCATTAGAATACAATTTTAACCAAAGAAATAAAAAAGCACAATTGCTGATTAAAAACACGTAGTACTTACAGGCAGCACGCCACGCGGACAAGCTGGGGACACCTACTCTGAGCTAGAGGAGATTCAAAGATGGCGCCTCAGAGAGGAAACCACTACAAGTAGAGTTTGAGAAGGGAGGGCGGGAGATAGGAGGGAAAGCCAATAAGCGTGGAGGGCTTGGAGTGGGGGCGGGAGGCAAGAGCCAGCAGGAAACAGTTAAGGGAGGAGAGCAGAAAACAATCAGCTAAGCAGGAGAGTAACACCACGAGTTACCTATACTACTAAGTTTAAGAAGCAAGAAAGGGAAAGGTTTTTAAGGAGCATGAGAGGGATTCAGGCAGAAAACAAGTGAATAAAACAGGTGCAGGTAAAAGTGGGAAAGAGGTATAGTTTAGATGACACAAAGACCAGAAAGGGAGCAGTGATAATACACGGAGACAGCAGGTTTAAAGTATAGGGAAGTAAATAGTACAGTTTGCAGAGGGGCACAGGGAGGAAGAAGCAGAAAATAGGCAGGTATACAAGAAGTAAGACCCAGTTGTCAGTGAACTGAAGGTAGGAGAAACAGAGAAAAGGAGAGCAGCAGCCAGAAAGAGGTAATTTAGAGATAGAGTGGAAACAGAAGAGGCAAAACAAGCAGGATACAACAGTTGAGGGAAGACTAGCAGGGGCAGGAGTAGTTAACAACAAATGCTAGGGGATATGGTGACTGAATAGTGTGCAGGTGAGTAAGGGGAGGGGGTAGCTTTAGCTTGAACTGCGTGTGTGCCGCCCACAAGAGGACATAGACACCAAGTAAAATATACAAACATGGACATACAGCCAATGCAGGTGAGAAAAGGAGATTTACTACTTTTACTCAAGTGGAGTTAGGGGTGCTTCCTGGGTGCCAGTACAGATAGCCAGCTTCGTAGCTTCAGGTAAACTGGGAGAGATAGGCCAGCTGGAAAGGGACAGCCCGATGAGGAGCACTAGGCTTTAAAGCTGGAAAACAAAAAGAATAACAGGTGAGAGAGCAGCTGTGGTCAGAAGGATAGGATGTAAGGAGAGGTACAGGTAACAGGTAAAAACAATATTTGCAATTCCAGTATCAGTTATTCAGGCAATATTCAAAGGTAGCAGCAGTAGGTATCAAACATTTATACATAGAACTATGTATGAGATACATTCAGGTCGTTCCCGTAATAGTATACAATAGTAGGGTATTAAAACAGTTGTTAGAGGAAGGATTAATATACTTTGCAAGTAAAAGGTATTTACTACACACTGGTCTAAGTCCCAAACAGTGGAGGAGGAGATACCCAAATGGAAAACCTCTCAACGTGGTAAACTTCTACTCTTAAAAGTAAAAGGGCTTTTAGTAAAGCAAGAAGCTTTAAACTGACAACCGTTTCCAATGTCTAAGTTTGAACAGGCTACGCTAAAGCAGCATAGCAAAGCATTTCAATGAAGGCCTTTAGGCAGCTTCTAACTGTAGTTAAAATAAGGAAAAAAGTACCACTCTGCATTAAAAATAATACTCTAGGGGTTCAATCACTTAGCGACCCAATAAAGTGGCTAAAAACTTTGGCAAACTACAGTAAAACATTTCTGGTGGACATTCAGTATAAATATCTAAACGACTAGGTTTAGCGACCCAATAATGTGGTTAAAAACATTGGCAGACTACAATAAACCATTTCTGGTGTACATTCAGCTGTAAATATCTAAGCGACTAGGTTTAGCAGCCTAGACGGGCAACAGTACATAGAAATCCAGACAGACTACAATAAAACAAATTCAGGTGGACATTTCGCTTTAAATATCTAAGCGACTAGGTTTAGCAGCCTAAACTGGCAACAGTACACAGAAATCTTCAGCCCACACAACACAAATGGTAAGACCACCTTAGCGATTACATCCAGCAGCAAAAACTAGTGGTAAGTATCACAAAACAGCAAATGCAGAGGAGTTACTGGACAAACAGACTTGCGACCATTGACCAGCAGCGTTACCAAGATACAGGTAATAAAAACATCAGCAGCTGCAAGTTATAGGCATTAGAATACAATTTTAACCAAAGAAATAAAAAAGCACAATTGCTGATTAAAAACACGTAGTACTTACAGGCAGCACGCCACGGACAAGCTGGGGACACCTACTCTGAGCTATAGGAGATTCAAAGATAGCGCCTCAGAGAGGAAACTACTACAAGTAGAGTTTGAGAAGGGAGGGAGGGGAGATAGGAGGGAAAGCCAATAAGCGTGGAGGGCTTGGAGTGGGGCGGGAGGCAAGAGCCAGCAGGAAACAGTTAAGGGAGGAGAGCAGAAAACAATCAGCTAAGCAGGAGAGTAACACCACGAGTTACCTATACTACTAAGTTTAAGAAGCAAGAAAGGGAAAGGTTTTTAAGGAGCATGAGAGGGATTCAGGCAGAAAACAAGTGAATAAAACAGGTGCAGGTAAAAGTGGGAAAGAGGTATAGTTTAGATGACACAAAGACCAGAAAGGGAGCAGTGATAATACACGGAGACAGCAGGTTTAAAGTATAGGGAAGTAAATAGTACAGTTTGCAGAGGGGCACAGGGAGGAAGAAGCAGAAAATAGGCAGGTATACAAGAAGTAAGACCCAGTTGTCAGTGAACTGAAGGTAGGAGAAACAGAGAAAAGGAGAGCAGCAGCCAGAAAGAGGTAATTTAGAGATAGAGTGGAAACAGAAGAGGCAAAACAAGCAGGATACAACAGTTGAGGGAAGACTAGCAGGGGCAGGAGTAGTTAACAACAAATGCTAGGGGATATGGTGACTGAATAGTGTGCAGGTGAGTAAGGGGAGGGGGTAGCTTTAGCTTGAACTGCGTGTGTGCCGCCCACAAGAGGACATAGACACCAAGTAAAATATACAAACATGGACATACAGCCAATGCAGGTGAGAAAAGGAGATTTACTACTTTTACTCAAGTGGAGTTAGGGTGCTTCCTGGGTGCCAGTACAGATAGCCAGCTTCGTAGCTTCAGGTAAACTGGGAGAGATAGGCCAGCTGGAAAGGGACAGCCCGATGAGGAGCACTAGGCTTTAAAGCTGGAAAACAAAAAGAATAACAGGTGAGAGAGCAGCTGTGGTCAGAAGGATAGGATGTAAGGAGAGGTACAGGTAACAGGTAAAAACAATATTTGCAATTCCAGTATCAGTTATTCAGGCAATATTCAAAGGTAGCAGCAGTAGGTATCAAACATTTATACATAGAACTATGTATGAGATACATTCAGGTCGTTCCCGTAATAGTATACAATAGTAGGGTATTAAAACAGTTGTTAGAGGAAGGATTAATATACTTTGCAAGTAAAAGGTATTTACTACACACTGGTCTAAGTCCCAAACAGTGGAGGAGGAGATACCCAAATGGAAAACCTCTCAACGTGGTAAACTTCTACTCTTAAAAGTAAAAGGGCTTTTAGTAAAGCAAGAAGCTTTAAACTGACAACCGTTTCCAATGTCTAAGTTTGAACAGGCTACGCTAAAGCAGCATAGCAAAGCATTTCAATGAAGGCCTTTAGGCAGCTTCTAACTGTAGTTAAAATAAGGAAAAAAGTACCACTCTGCATTAAAAATAATACTCTAGGGTTCAATCACTTAGCGACCCAATAAAGTGGCTAAAAACTTTGGCAAACTACAGTAAAACATTTCTGGTGGACATTCAGTATAAATATCTAAACGACTAGGTTTAGCGACCCAATAATGTGGTTAAAAACATTGGCAGACTACAATAAACCATTTCTGGTGTACATTCAGCTGTAAATATCTAAGCGACTAGGTTTAGCAGCCTAGACGGGCAACAGTACATAGAAATCCAGACAGACTACAATAAAACAAATTCAGGTGGACATTTCGCTTTAAATATCTAAGCGACTAGGTTTAGCAGCCTAAACTGGCAACAGTACACAGAAATCTTCAGCCCACACAACACAAATGGTAAGACCACCTTAGCGATTACATCCAGCAGCAAAAACTAGTGGTAA
Source organism: Protopterus annectens (assembly GCF_019279795.1). Lineage (NCBI taxonomy): Eukaryota > Metazoa > Chordata > Ceratodontiformes > Protopteridae > Protopterus > Protopterus annectens. The sequence goes on along the minus strand of NC_056741.1, from coordinate 788,123,184 downwards.
GTATCACAAAACAGCAAATGCAGAGGAGTTACTGGACAAACAGACTTGCGACCATTGACCAGCAGCGTTACCAAGATACAGGTAATAAAAACATCAGCAGCTGCAAGTTATAGGCATTAGAATACAATTTTAACCAAAGAAATAAAAAAGCACAATTGCTGATTAAAAACACGTAGTACTTACAGGCAGCACGCCACGCGGACAAGCTGGGGACACCTACTCTGAGCTAGAGGAGATTCAAAGATGGCGCCTCAGAGAGGAAACCACTACAAGTAGAGTTTGAGAAGGGAGGGAGGGGAGATAGGAGGGAAAGCCAATAAGCGTGGAGGGCTTGGAGTGGGGGCGGGAGGCAAGAGCCAGCAGGAAACAGTTAAGGGAGGAGAGCAGAAAACAATCAGCTAAGCAGGAGAGTAACACCACGAGTTACCTATACTACTAAGTTTAAGAAGCAAGAAAGGGAAAGGTTTTTAAGGAGCATGAGAGGGATTCAGGCAGAAAACAAGTGAATAAAACAGGTGCAGGTAAAAGTGGGAAAGAGGTATAGTTTAGATGACACAAAGACCAGAAAGGGAGCAGTGATAATACACGGAGACAGCAGGTTTAAAGTATAGGGAAGTAAATAGTACAGTTTGCAGAGGGGCACAGGGAGGAAGAAGCAGAAAATAGGCAGGTATACAAGAAGTAAGACCCAGTTGTCAGTGAACTGAAGGTAGGAGAAACAGAGAAAAGGAGAGCAGCAGCCAGAAAGAGGTAATTTAGAGATAGAGTGGAAACAGAAGAGGCAAAACAAGCAGGATACAACAGTTGAGGGAAGACTAGCAGGGGCAGGAGTAGTTAACAACAAATGCTAGGGATATGGTGACTGAATAGTGTGCAGGTGAGTAAGGGAGGGGTAGCTTTAGCTTGAACTGCGTGTGTGCCGCCCACAAGAGGACATAGACACCAAGTAAAATATACAAACATGGACATACAGCCAATGCAGGTGAGAAAAGGAGATTTACTACTTTTACTCAAGTGGAGTTAGGGTGCTTCCTGGGTGCCAGTACAGATAGCCAGCCGTAGCTTCAGGTAAACTGGGAGAGATAGGCCAGCTGGAAAGGGACAGCCCGATGAGGAGCACTAGGCTTTAAAGCTGGAAAACAAAAAGAATAACAGGTGAGAGAGCAGCTGTGGTCAGAAGGATAGGATGTAAGGAGAGGTACAGGTAACAGGTAAAAACAATATTTGCAATTCCAGTATCAGTTATTCAGGCAATATTCAAAGGTAGCAGCAGTAGGTATCAAACATTTATACATAGAACTATGTATGAGATACATTCAGGTCGTTCCCGTAATAGTATACAATAGTAGGGTATTAAAACAGTTGTTAGAGGAAGGATTAATATACTTTGCAAGTAAAAGGTATTTACTACACACTGGTCTAAGTCCCAAACAGTGGAGGAGGAGATACCCAAATGGAAAACCTCTCAACGTGGTAAACTTCTACTCTTAAAAGTAAAAGGGCTTTTAGTAAAGCAAGAAGCTTTAAACTGACAACCGTTTCCAATGTCTAAGTTTGAACAGGCTACGCTAAAGCAGCATAGCAAAGCATTTCAATGAAGGCCTTTAGGCAGCTTCTAACTGTAGTTAAAATAAGGAAAAAGTACCACTCTGCATTAAAAATAATACTCTAGGGGTTCAATCACTTAGCGACCCAATAAAGTGGCTAAAAACTTTGGCAAACTACAGTAAAACATTTCTGGTGGACATTCAGTATAAATATCTAAACGACTAGGTTTAGCGACCCAATAATGTGGTTAAAAACATTGGCAGACTACAATAAACCATTTCTGGTGTACATTCAGCTGTAAATATCTAAGCGACTAGGTTTAGCAGCCTAGACGGGCAACAGTACATAGAAATCCAGACAGACTACAATAAAACAAATTCAGGTGGACATTTCGCTTTAAATATCTAAGCGACTAGGTTTAGCAGCCTAAACTGGCAACAGTACACAGAAATCTTCAGCCCACACAACACAAATGGTAAGACCACCTTAGCGATTACATCCAGCAGCAAAAACTAGTGGTAAGTATCACAAAACAGCAAATGCAGAGGAGTTACTGGACAAACAGACTTGCGACCATTGACCAGCAGCGTTACCAAGATACAGGTAATAAAAACATCAGCAGCTGCAAGTTATAGGCATTAGAATACAATTTTAACCAAAGAAATAAAAAAGCACAATTGCTGATTAAAACACGTAGTACTTACAGGCAGCACGCCACGCGGACAAGCTGGGGACACCTACTCTGAGCTAGAGGAGATTCAAAGATGGCGCCTCAGAGAGGAAACCACTACAAGTAGAGTTTGAGAAGGGAGGGCGGAGGGGGAGATAGGAGGGAAAGCCAATAAGCGTGGAGGGCTTGGAGTGGGGCGGGGAGGCAAGAGCCAGCAGGAAACAGTTAAGGGAGGAGAGCAGAAAACAATCAGCTAAGCAGGAGAGTAACACCACGAGTTACCTATACTACTAAGTTTAAGAAGCAAGAAAGGGAAAGGTTTTTAAGGAGCATGAGAGGGATTCAGGCAGAAAACAAGTGAATAAAACAGGTGCAGGTAAAAGTGGGAAAGAGGTATAGTTTAGATGACACAAAGACCAGAAAGGGAGCAGTGATAATACACGGAGACAGCAGGTTTAAAGTATAGGGAAGTAAATAGTACAGTTTGCAGAGGGGCACAGGGAGGAAGAAGCAGAAAATAGGCAGGTATACAAGAAGTAAGACCCAGTTGTCAGTGAACTGAAGGTAGGAGAAACAGAGAAAAGGAGAGCAGCAGCCAGAAAGAGGTAATTTAGAGATAGAGTGGAAACAGAAGAGGCAAAACAAGCAGGATACAACAGTTGAGGGAAGACTAGCAGGGGCAGGAGTAGTTAACAACAAATGCTAGGGGATATGGTGACTGAATAGTGTGCAGGTGAGTAAGGGAGGGGTAGCTTTAGCTTGAACTGCGTGTGTGCCCACAAGAGGACATAGACACCAAGTAAAATATACAAACATGGACATACAGCCAATGCAGGTGAGAAAAGGAGATTTACTACTTTTACTCAAGTGGAGTTAGGGGTGCTTCCTGGGTGCCAGTACAGATAGCCAGCTTCGTAGCTTCAGGTAAACTGGGAGAGATAGGCCAGCTGGAAAGGGACAGCCCGATGAGGAGCACTAGGCTTTAAAGCTGGAAAACAAAAAGAATAACAGGTGAGAGAGCAGCTGTGGTCAGAAGGATAGGATGTAAGGAGAGGTACAGGTAACAGGTAAAAAAACAATATTTGCAATTCCAGTATCAGTTATTCAGGCAATATTCAAAGGTAGCAGCAGTAGGTATCAAACATTTATACATAGAACTATGTATGAGATACATTCAGGTCGTTCCCGTAATAGTATACAATAGTAGGGTATTAAAACAGTTGTTAGAGGAAGGATTAATATACTTTGCAAGTAAAAGGTATTTACTACACACTGGTCTAAGTCCCAAACAGTGGAGGAGGAGATACCCAAATGGAAAACCTCTCAACGTGGTAAACTTCTACTCTTAAAAGTAAAAGGGCTTTTAGTAAAGCAAGAAGCTTTAAACTGACAACCGTTTCCAATGTCTAAGTTTGAACAGGCTACGCTAAAGCAGCATAGCAAAGCATTTCAATGAAGGCCTTTAGGCAGCTTCTAACTGTAGTTAAAATAAGGAAAAAAGTACCACTCTGCATTAAAAATAATACTCTAGGGGTTCAATCACTTAGCGACCCAATAAAGTGGCTAAAAACTTTGGCAAACTACAGTAAAACATTTCTGGTGGACATTCAGTATAAATATCTAAACGACTAGGTTTAGCGACCCAATAATGTGGTTAAAAACATTGGCAGACTACAATAAACCATTTCTGGTGTACATTCAGCTGTAAATATCTAAGCGACTAGGTTTAGCAGCCTAGACGGGCAACAGTACATAGAAATCCAGACAGACTACAATAAAACAAATTCAGGTGGACATTTCGCTTTAAATATCTAAGCGACTAGGTTTAGCAGCCTAAACTGGCAACAGTACACAGAAATCTTCAGCCCACACAACACAAATGGTAAGACCACCTTAGCGATTACATCCAGCAGCAAAACTAGTGGTAAGTATCACAAAACAGCAAATGCAGAGGAGTTACTGGACAAACAGACTTGCGACCATTGACCAGCAGCGTTACCAAGATACAGGTAATAAAAACATCAGCAGCTGCAAGTTATAGGCATTAGAATACAATTTTAACCAAAGAAATAAAAAAGCACAATTGCTGATTAAAAACACGTAGTACTTACAGGCAGCACGCCACGCGGACAAGCTGGGGACACCTACTCTGAGCTAGAGGAGATTCAAAGATGGCGCCTCAGAGAGGAAACCACTACAAGTAGAGTTTGAGAAGGGAGGGGGGAGGGGGAGATAGGAGGGAAAGCCAATAAGCGTGGAGGGCTTGGAGTGGGGGCGGGAGGCAAGAGCCAGCAGGAAACAGTTAAGGGAGGAGAGCAGAAAACAATCAGCTAAGCAGGAGAGTAACACCACGAGTTACCTATACTACTAAGTTTAAGAAGCAAGAAAGGGAAAGGTTTTTAAGGAGCATGAGAGGGATTCAGGCAGAAAACAAGTGAATAAAACAGGTGCAGGTAAAAGTGGGAAAGAGGTATAGTTTAGATGACACAAAGACCAGAAAGGGAGCAGTGATAATACACGGAGACAGCAGGTTTAAAGTATAGGGAAGTAAATAGTACAGTTTGCAGAGGGGCACAGGGAGGAAGAAGCAGAAAATAGGCAGGTATACAAGAAGTAAGACCCAGTTGTCAGTGAACTGAAGGTAGGAGAAACAGAGAAAAGGAGAGCAGCAGCCAGAAAGAGGTAATTTAGAGATAGAGTGGAAACAGAAGAGGCAAAACAAGCAGGATACAACAGTTGAGGGAAGACTAGCAGGGGCAGGAGTAGTTAACAACAAATGCTAGGGGATATGGTGACTGAATAGTGTGCAGGTGAGTAAGGGGAGGGGGTAGCTTTAGCTTGAACTGCGTGTGTGCCGCCCACAAGAGGACATAGACACCAAGTAAAATATACAAACATGGACATACAGCCAATGCAGGTGAGAAAAGGAGATTTACTACTTTTACTCAAGTGGAGTTAGGGGTGCTTCCTGGGTGCCAGTACAGATAGCCAGCTTCGTAGCTTCAGGTAAACTGGGAGAGATAGGCCAGCTGGAAAGGGACAGCCGATGAGGAGCACTAGGCTTTAAAGAGCCAATGCAGGTGAGAAAAGGAGATTTACTACTTTTACTCAAGTGGAGTTAGGGGTGCTTCCTGGGTGCCAGTACAGATAGCCAGCTTCGTAGCTTCAGGTAAACTGGGAGAGATAGGCCAGCTGGAAAGGGACAGCCCGATGAGGAGCACTAGGCTTTAAAGAGCCAATGCAGGTGAGAAAAGGAGATTTACTACTTTTACTCAAGTGGAGTTAGGGGTGCTTCCTGGGTGCCAGTACAGATAGCCAGCTTCGTAGCTTCAGGTAAACTGGGAGAGATAGGCCAGCTGGAAAGGGACAGCCCGATGTTTCCCAGATCCCTAACAATGGATATCAATTTTCAAGGATGTGCTTTCAACATGATAGTTGCAAGAGGAGTTATGCTTGCCAAAGGATATCATTATACACTTCTTGGCATTTAGTTTTAAACCATGGTTTTGGCACCAGCTATATGTTTGTACCAAGCCCTTTTGGAGGATCTTGGTGTCCACTGGGGAATTTATAATGATACCAAGTTTGCAGTCTCCTGCAAACTTGGTCAGCCACAAACCCTTAACATTAGTTTTGACCGCCAAGAAGTAAATGCAAAAGAGGAGTGGTTCAAGGACTGTACCCTAGGGTGCACCACTAGCAACAGGTCTTTTGGAGGAGGTAGAGCCATCCCACCCTAACTTTCTGGGTTCAGTTTGTGAATCAGTTTGCTATCCAAAGAGTTACATAGGGATTGACATTTAGCTGGGAGAGTTTATCTGTGATACCTAAGTGTGTGATGGTGCAATACTGCTGCTTGCTGCCCACCTACCAGCTTGAAAAACTTGCAAATTAAGACTGTTCTTGTTGTGCAAGAAATAATTATTGTTCCTAAAGATGCTCACAAATTATCTTATCCCTGTAATCAGGGAAATAACAGAGGTCAAAACCATAATTATCTTCTCGCCTCATGACATAAGGCTCATAAGGCTCTTGAAAGGTTGTAGGAGGAATGTTGATGTAAAATCGAAAAATCTGCTGAAGAACATGGTCTCAAAGATATACATCATTTTGAGTACCTCAAATGACTTTTCTATCATACTTCATGCTGCCTTCCATAGCAGATCCATAGTATAGGATTCGACTCCTAAAAGCTTTGAAGAATACACAGTGAAATAGAGAAAACATCACAAGGAGGAAGACAGCAAACTCACGCTAACTTAGTTATTCTTCATCCTGTTCTTAGCAACTAATTTCTTACTTCTGACCTTCAGATTCTTGTACACAGAGCTCCTTAACTGTGTATATTGTATCCTTCTCTGGAACTGGTCTCACATAATGATATAAAATGCATCCCACTTGCTATACCTTACAGCCAGCCTAATAGTTTACCATAAAACTTATAAAACAGTAACACATATTGTTTAAAAAATTAAAAGCTCCTATTTGATGGAAACTATAAACATGGAATGGACAATGGCTAAGCAAAGAATCAGGAATCAGAGACCAGGAAGTGCTTATGCACACACTTGATTATCTAGCTTTTTGGACCACTGGCCATTAGTGTGTTCTGTGTTCTAAACTGGAATCTTGAAATAGCAATCTAAGCTCTGACAGCTGGCTTTTAGTAATGATACAGTAAGTTAAAATGTTAATTTAGCTTGATAAATAACATGAAGTGCTACCTGAACCTGCCTTGGCTTGTGTCGTCCTGTTTTTGCTAACAAAAAATGTAGCTCTGCTCTGTAACACCCTGGTGCATGTGTATTCATTTACTATATACTGCTGGAATGAGGAGACACTGCTCTGCTGTGATTTATCTCAGATACAAATCTGTATGTGTGACAGTATGAAATTTGGTGGTGAGAGAACTGTCATTCACAAGAAAAGTTTGTTTTAGTGTTTTAAAGGGTCGAAAGTATATTATCCAGAATCAAAAATAATATATAAAAAAAAACTTCAAGCAGGTGAGAACAACAAAGGTGACTTTAGAGAACATTTTCATAAAATGCAATCACAAAGAATGAATGCCCAGGAGAACAAGGCATATATGAATGAAACTGAAAAGCAGAGTGATATAAAGCTGAAACACATATAAACAAGGAAAATGTCCACAGGTATTTGACATAGACCTTGACATATGCCACTATAAACCCAGAATGGAAGGAGTAGATAGGTTCAGTAATAATGTTAATAATTAATAATAACAATAATTAATAATAATAATAATGTTAATGTTAATGAAGTTCAACAGTTGACAGATCTCGTCTATATTACTTCGAACATTTAGATTGCAGAAAGCCTAAACGTTGACACCTAAATGTCAAACTCTGAAAATCGCGAACAGCCAATTACGTGAATTTTTTTCCCCGTGAAAAAATTTGCTTGGCCAAAAAAAATACTTTAAAATCCTAACCAAGTGGGTGGCTTCATCCCCCCCCCCCACACACACTCCCCCTAACTAAATATACCAACTCCGAGATTGCTCTCTACGTCAGGGAAAAGGGCAAATCCCCGATGATGGCCAAGTGACTTTTTTCCCTGGGGAAAATTTTGCATAATTGGCCATTCACGATTTTCAGCGTTCAACATTTAGGTGTTCGACAATCTAAATGTTTGGCGACATGATATCAACCTGACAGATCAAAGGCTTTATTTTTGCACATAGCAATAAAATGTATTTATGAGATATAGATTGGCTGTTCAGTGGTTTAGCATCTCTGTGACCCCAGAGCTGCTATATATTACTACTGATAATTCAGCATAGGTAGTGCCAGTTGCTAATTGTTAACAGTGTTTTATAGCCTGACACTGTCCACCTATCTTGTAATTGATAAAGTGAGACAGATATAGCATAATAAAGAATTGTTGCAATAAATTAAATTAAAAAACTACATTATTACTGTCAAAACTCAATCATTAATAAGCACAATAGAATAAACTCATATATGTTACTGTCTGATAACTGTGAATATGTTATTGTAGATGATGTGACAACAGGAAAACTGAAATTGTTAGTGGAAAAACAGCAAGTCTTAGCAAAACATTGTACTACTATGTATGCAGTTTCTGACTGTGTGCACATGTTTGGATTATGTATGTCTGAACAGTAGGGGTACCCTTTCTGATTTCTGCTTGACACCACCTCATATTTTTACAACTGAATCTGGTTAGGCCTAGATGTTTGTTAGTGTACTCTTTGTTCAAACTGTACCCACCAAACTCAATGGCAACAGGTATTAATTTGCTGGCTGAGTCACATAGACCTCATTCATGAAAACCTTATGCACCATGTACATATACACATTGTTGTTAACTTAAATCCATTGTAGACATGGGTGATTTCATCAGCTTTCTTTTCAGTGTGTTACTTCTTTTTTTTATTACATTTTAATTGAAGTAATTTACAGAATGTAATAATTATCTAATATACAATAACTAAAACAAACAAGAACTATATACAAAGTCCACAACAGGATATAACTATTAATCAACCATTAATATTTCTCTAATAAATATTTAAGTTTTTGCCAAGAAGGTTCTCCGGTTTGATCCTTGGCTGGGGTGCCTTCTGTGTGGAGTCTGCATGTCCTCCCTGTGGTTACGTGGATTTCCTCTGGGTGCTCCAGTTTCCTCCCACATCCCAAAAACATGCTGTAGGTGGAGTGGACACTCTAAATTGGCCCTAGGTGTGAGTGTGCATGTGTGTGTGCCTTGATGATTCTTATTTATTTTCTCCTCGTGTAATTTATGGAAAATCCTAGAACTATTATCAAGCAACAATTGGTACCTCTGCCTCTCATATGTGCTGTAAGGTAGAACAGTCTCCCGTTTGCTTTCTTTTATTCAGAGGATTTATATGAGTTTCAAGTCTATTTTGTCTATGACCATGTATGTACACCTTGCTAATACCCACCCTCAGGCTTCATTTCATTTCTCTAGAAAAGAGAGGCCAGTTAGTTCCAGGGTAAATTTGGGAGTACCCATCCATTTATCCGGGTTTAGTTTGAAGGAAGATAATAAATCACATTGTTTAACCTGCAAAAGAAGTTTATTCCAACTGGGTGATGAATCCTTCTCTCCATCACATTCTGTGTATCTGCTAATGAAAGTTCAGATCTCTGATTCTTGTGTTAGTTAAGCTGCTTGACTTATTGAAACATAAGAGGTCAAGGACCACCAGATCTCTAATGGTGCAAAAAGCCAAGCACAGATCATCACTGAGGAGCCTAGAAGACAGAATATAGGGACAGAGCTTCCACTTTATTCTGGAAACAATGGCTTTTAAGACCAGAGATGTTTTTTGTTAGGAGCTTCTGGCGCTTTTCGAGTTTGCTGATATGTCAAGTGAGGTACATACTAAATAGTGTGATGTCACCTAGGGTTATGGAGTTATTCCTTACAGGAATTTCTTCTAAAAGTTCCAGAAATCTAACATGATCATCTCTAAATGTGTGTGTGTGGGGGAGTCTTTAACATTGTGTGGTTTAGTAGGGGTCTTTAACATGCTATAAGCTGGTAGCATGTCTTGCCCACGGAAGGATAAAGTTCTAGAAGCTTGGTTTTTGGTCTGTCACTATCAAACTGGATGAACTGTGGACTTTGATAAATATAGAAAAATCACCATAGTTTCCACCAGGTCTGAAGGCATGGTAGTTCAATACCCAGGTATGGAGGGAGTACTTTCTATACTTTTAAAATATATCTCTATAACTACACATACATGGACACTTTTCAGATACAGATGCACCTTAAAACTGGTAAATTTGTTAATGAGACTGGCATTGAGAAGATCTATCTTAATGTGGTCCAATTTGGGGTTAGATAAATTTGCTAAGCTGAGATGTCCATTAGAAGGAATCTGCCTAAAAAAGGTACTATGGAAGCAATTAGGCTTTTACCATTTTGAAGAAACCCTTGAGTGAGAGATACAGGCTATCCCTTACAAAACAAGTAGAACTATCTATCATCCCATCCGAGGCTGATACATACTGGATCCCCAGTGGAATGACAACAGCTATTAAGCCAATTGTTAAAGACAATTACCTTCTCTTTATACCTAAGCACCATATTTATAAAAGAAAGATTCCAGTCAGGACCAGAGATTACCTGTATTCATCGCACGGCTAGGGAATTCCAACATGTCTCTCTATATGTCCCTCAGGGTTTGGCACCCCAGATCATTCACTCCTACATTGACCATCACCATGTTGTAGCCATACTTGTCTCAGGAAAGGGTTCTGAGGGCCCTTGTAATGTCTCTAGTCCAGTCACTTGAAAGGCAGCTGATAGTAAACCTATCCTTGTCCAGCCTGGTGACTAGGGAATCTGTATGCCTAACTAATTAGTCACTAATCACACATACATTTTTTTTATCAGAAGCTAGTTTAATATTATTTGATTGAGAGCAACTTTGCTATTGGTGACTTGTTATAGGTGTGCATGGAGTAAATGTGCTGAAAAACTTCTGCTTAGGTCTGTTCTTACAATTTCTAAGAGGTATGGGCAAGGATTTTTTAAGGTACCGACAAATGACATCTAAGTGTATTTTTTCTTCATGAGAGAATATCTCCAAATTAAATAGGTATATACACCTTTCACAGACAGAGGTTTCTATGTTCAATATCAGTGTGCATAAGACAGTTATTACACTGTCCTAGAATCCATGTACTAGGATGCTGTTGACAGAAGGGCAGCAAGTCTGCGTGTCCTCTTTATTATTCAGGGCTTTAAATTTTAGCTGATAGGTACAGAAGGAAGCTAAGGGAGGGGTGGAGGAGTACTGTTGGAATTTTATCAGTGGTACTAACAGAGTATAATGCTATCCCAATCACAATCAAACAGCTGACAACCAGGGAAATGAATGATAGTTTTGAAGTCCTGATTTACGGCAAAAATGAAAATACACTTGCTACTCACTATTTGGCAACAACTTTAGTGGCACCCTGCACAGTGCAGCTCAGTGCATAACTATGCTATAAACACCAATTAAAAAAATAGTGAACCAACCACAAATAACTCGGGGGGAGCCAATAGTGCTCAGTCACTTAAAAATGGTAGCAATTAACCTTGTCTTATAAGAATAACTTTTAAGATTTCCAAAATGATCCCAACACCTGGCTAAACAAGCTGTTCTTATTAAAATGAAAAATAATGCAGTTACAGTTTAAGTGTCCCAAAAACAGTTCCAGAAACTAAGCTTGTTAAAGGAAATTAAGTGCAGTTTAGGTGGAAGATGTCTCAAGCTAGTTCACAGAGGAACAGCTTCAGAGAAGTCCAGCCAAACAGGACAGCAATGGCACACATAATCACATTATAAACAGCAATCAAATAAAACAAAAGAAACAAGAAACCCAACCATGAACAACTTTGGGTGAGCAAATACTTAAAAATTAACAGCAATTAACCTTCTCTCACAGGAATAAATACTACCTTTTCCAAGACGGCCCTCAGCATCTGGCTCTTAACCCTAAAGAGCACCTCCACCAACGGCACAATGAAAAAACTCCCCTCCTGTAAACAAAATTTGTAAAATACTCACTATTTATGTAGTACGCTCATCTTTTGAAAAGACTCCATCAGAATGAATAACTATTGTTTAACCATATATATATATATATATATATATATATATATATATATAACCACTACCAGGAAGAAACCATTACATCACTTCCTGGGCCTCATAACATACTTAAAGAATTTAAAAAGACAGTACAATATTTCCACAAGATGACCCATAAAACTATCTTTGCCTATCCAAAGAGAACAAAGTATAAATGAACAAAGTACTGGAGAAACAAAAGCATGTGTTTAAAACCTTGTCTTGAAATAAAGTACTATAAAACCCACTACACAAAACATTATAACTATGAAAGTGTTCAAAAATATGAAAACATTTTTACTGGATATTTTAACATAAAATGAATACAGCACACTTGAATCACTCCTCCTAACATGAATGGACTTATAACCTTGTTTTTGTCATTTTAAGAACTGGAACCAAGAATATCTGATCATTGAGATGTGGGGAGTATAAACATTTAATCATAACTGCCACATTAATTCATAATATTCAAGTAAGGTCTCCCACAACCCTCCTCTTGGGTTAATATCAAGCCTTTTCCAGGACCCAAAATAAAAATCAATTTTGGGGAAAAGTGACAGCATGCCTATAAAGGGCTTAAGTTTCTACCTTTTTCTTTTTTTTCTTTTTATTTATTTATTTAATTTTGGAGGGATATTTTTAAACACCTTTATTGAATTATCACTTGTGACATAGGCAAATTTATATTTATATAAAAGTAATCACACTATATTAACTAGTTCACGTTTACAAACATTATATTTCACATATATGGCTATATATCATATAACCTAAGCAACATTACATAAATATTCAATTCCTGCCCTTTTTTTAAACAAGAATTATCTTTATTAAACCATCACTTACAACACAGGCAATCATACATTTATATAAATGAAAACAATCCACACAGACACAATCCTAGTTGCAAGCATTTAACATCATGAACCATACTGACACACTCTCAGCTGCAAATATTATACATCACTTATAATCTACTCAATTATTTTCAGTCAAACATTACATGTTCATATACTCTATTCTTCATGGCACGTTCAGTCTTCCCCACATAATAGGAGAAACATGACTAGCAGAAAGCTAAGTATATAACTTTCTTAGTAGTACAGTTAAAGTATCTACTTGTTCTGAAGGTTTCACCAATATTAGAAAGGAGCAATGTGCCACTATTCGCGATATATACACATTGATGGCACATACCATATGTGAATATCCCATTCAGACTATGGTTGTCAGTAGATATTTTCCCCTTTGTCATTTTTCCAGGACATTCTTAACATTGTAACCTCTAGGTTACATATACATGTATAAAGGGGGTTATCCAACAAGAAAAAGTAACCGGAACCATGAACAGATGAAATAAATGCAGTTTAATAAAGATTTAAAAACAGTACTAATAAAACACAAGTGCAGAGACACTTTCACCCTATGGCTTCATCAGGCAAATAGAAAAGGTAGTTCTTACAACACAATTATATTAGTAATGAACCAATCACATGATAGAGTAATAGTTAATGGACTTGATTATGTAATTTTTTCTAGGTACAACATTATCAGAAAATCTCTTTGATATAAAGTTACCCCACTTTCACAGTGCTGAAAGATAAACTCCATTGCAAATAGATGAAAAAGTGATTGCTAAATTTCAATATTTCAAGAAGAGAGATTTGTTTTTTCTGCTACTCCCCTACACTAGTCACTTTAATGGCAATAGCACTATATTTCAGTTTGCTGCAGTCATTCACACACCCCCAACCATGATCACTATAATGGCAACATTATTCATCTTGCAACTATCACTTACTGCCACACCTTAATTACTTTAATGGCAATAACAATATATATTTTGATTTATTACTGCCATTCACACATCTTCCACACTGATGCCATAATGGCAACAGTAATGTATTTAAGTTTGCTGCTGCCATTCACATACCTTCCATGTTGATATTGTAATGACAACAGTGTTGTATTTGATGCTGTTACTGACATCCATTGACATGACTGTAATAAATGACATTTATGTATTATAGTTTTCCACTGCCATGTATGACCACATCCAGTACCCCAATCACTATAATAGTGATAGTAGCATTTTTCAGTTTGCTTTAATTCACATATCTCTCAGCCCCATGTTATAATGGCAACAGTACTGCTAATGTCATTCACCCTTCATCACAAACAATGCTTGCTACAATGGCAACAGTAATGTAGTTTAGTTTGCTGCTGTCATTTGCACCCCAATCACAATAATAGCAACAGTAATGTATTGCAGTTGCTATTCTTATACATAGGCACACTTACCCCATCCCTATCACTGTAATTATAAGAAAACATAAGTTTCATTGATTCTCCAGTTGCCTGTTTTATCCTATTATGAGTGCTGATGTGGATAACAGTATGTTATGACCAGTTCTTACACATTGGCAGCAAATGGCCAGTTGATTACTTGTCCTAGTTACATATATAGTTAGTGTGGGATGCAGGGGGTATTGTTCCATGCATCTAAACAGAGATGGTTGCTTGGTACATAGTTTATATGCAGCATTTGAGTACAGAATCACCAATATTTCTGGATCTAGTAGTCTGGGTAAAATGAAGCTACCCAAACCTAAGGGAGTGAGCTGATATGTACCATTAAATGTATTGTATAGCAAGGTTGTGTCTTGGGGACATATATAATTTCTTGCTCTATTTTCATAGAATGTCAGTAATGCAATGGTTCAGTTCTAGCTGTTTTTCTTTTAATGGAACAAAGTGGTGTGATAGTAAGTATGACAGCCACAAACAGCTTCACTGTTACAGACTTGTTCAAGCTTTTTAAACTTTGTAGTTTACAGGTTGGTAAAGGATTTGACTCTATACAATACTTACAATGTTTAATTGTTATACGTTTTTACTGATATGCTGTTTAAATTACAAACTATGGACTACAATGATCCCTAATGGTATTACACATTCAACCAGTTCAGCAGTGCTATCACTTTTTATCTTTATACGAATGGCAGAGGCTGAGTTAATAGCTGAGCTATTGTTAGAAAATACCACAGCTTTAGCTTTACTTGTGTTTAGTAGGAGTCTGACTGTCCTAACCATTTTTATCATAGTAAAACATGGCGTGCCTTATTAATTTGGCAATGCACTGCAGAACTGACTTATCCACATACTGTGTTCGACAGACTGATCCTTGAGTAGTCATACATGCTGGTTTCAAAGATATTGAAGAGAAGAGGTTAAACTACAGCCCACAAGGGATGTCTACTTTTATAGTTTTATGGCAAGACAATATTCTGTTTCATGGAATAATCTGTATACGGACTGAGAGATAACTCATAAAACAGCTGGCTGTGTTGGATTCAAGATCACAGTTTTTAAGGCAAGAAAGCAGGATGGGATAAGAAATATTACTATGGCCTAGGAGAGAGCCAAGCATGAAAAACAAGTGGGTCTCTCCTCCATTATTTTTTTGCCATTATTTAAATGTTCTCTCCCGTATTCATTGAAAGTAAGGAGAGCAGACTTTGTTCCATGTCATGTTTGAAAGCCATGCTGGGTGGTGGAGAGAAGGTTGTTATGTATTGCATGGGTCAAAATCTGTTTAGGAATAAATCTCTTAGCAACTTTTGCAAGAATTAAGCGAGGTGATATCATTCTAGAGTTATATAGGTCAGTGGATGATTTGCATTTGTTGAGGCAGGTAAAACTAAAATCACTCAAACCTTGCAGATTTAATATTTAGCTTCTGAAAATAGATCTGGAATAGGCAATTATATCAGATGATAGTATAAAGTTAACTTTTGAATTATCTGTAACTAGTGACTAATGCTTCAGGCTTGAAATTACTTTTTGTGTTTTTAACATAGATGCAATCTGAAATCTGGAAGCCATTCAATGTAGGTGTATTTGTGTGATGTGAAGTGACAGCAGAAAATTGTACAACTTTACAAAAAGTACAGCAATTCTTATCAATAAATGTTCACGTTGTACAGTCAAAAAGAAAAGTATGTTCCATAACAAAAGGATTCCCACCTCAAAAGGTTAGACTAGGTGGAATAATTATGAAAAAACACTAATCCTGTCCATTGTAATCATCTCATATGAGAAGCACAGATGAGCTAAACCCACTGCTTCGTATTTAAGGTGTAAGGAATTACCACAAACAACAGCAAGTAATATGTGTCTCAGTAAAAGATTAATGTGGCCACATTCCTTGGAAAACAGTGTGGCCACCAACTGAATTTTATTTTGTGGCTACAACAGACAAGGTGTTGCATATGGTAATTCAGAGAACACTGAATAGCAGAGGAAGAATAACTGAAAGAAAATGTACTTTTTTTAAATATAACATCCATTACATAGTGGAACTGAAAGAAATATTCTCTTGGTCTAATAGCATTTAGACTGGCGACAGCATGCCCCACCCATCACCCAACCTTGTCAGTACAAAGTGAAAAAAATGCTATTGTACTTGTTTTTCAAGAGGTTCCTGAAATGAGCAAAGCACTCTTGCTTTCTATGTGCACCTCAGTCTTTTCTTTGAGTAATGTTATCATCAGTTTGTCTCTCACTGGGGTTAAAGCAGTTTTGAACAGCCATACAATTCCTTCTCTCATATGCAGAAGACAAATATTTACTGTCTATATTTGCTAATCAAAGCAATAAGCAACTATCCTGTCTCTGCACATTTTGTTAAAATGCTGAATTGCATATGCAGTATAGTTTTTTAATTATTTTTAGCCAGTCTCTGCTATGAATAAGTTAATATACCTTAATTTCCTTTAACATATAATATAACTTGTTCTAGTTTCTCTATAATCAAGGAGAAAATGTGTGCGGAATCTCTGCTACTTCATGTTGCCCTTCTGTTACCCCCCTCCCCGCCCCCCGCCACTACGGCTAGGTCTTAACTCACAGTTCCTTCTTTGCTGCCATTTTTAGTTTTGTTTACCTCAGCTACCTCAACGGAGATGTACATGCCATGCCACAATGACAGTGACCCCAAATACTTGCATAGATACACCTTCATTTCTGAAATGCATGGCTGCTATTTTTTTTTTTTCTGTTTGTTTGTTTGTTTGTTTTACAAGTCTTAAGACATTATTTTAAACTATGCAAAAATATAGAAACAGGATATGGTGGCAGTGAGGATTCTCTTATGTATCTGATAGTCTGTCAATGCTGCTGTAACAAACAGCTTACGTCTAACCCTGGTTAGAACAAGTATCATATACCTAGCCAAAACATTTCTGACCTTTACCATTATTTTGACTCAACTGTTTTTTCAGTATGACTGGCCCAGTATTCTATCACCCTTGCTGTAAAAAAGTAATTCTTCACATTTCTTCTGTCTACTCTGGTTACTGATTTTCAAAGCCCTTGGTAGCACGTCTTCAACCCTTTCCTTTTTTGTGAAAACCATAATAAATAGTCTTTTCATGAGTATTCTCTGTCACTCAATGAGTCTTGTGTCTGAGGGCTGCTTCTATCATATATTTGTTCTTATGTTGTGGCTACATAAACTTGTTAGTATGTACTAAATAAAAATCTTTGCCCAGCACTCAAATTTAGACTAAGTGAGACTGTGTGCTTTATGCTATTCCTTTACTGTAGGGTAGAACCACTAATGCACACTTGAGTCATGGATAATGGGTGTTTATACTGCTTTCTTTTAATGGAATGTATATAACTAGGTATTCTTTACAGAAAAGATTATGGAGCACAATAGTAGGCCTGCAAATTTAAAGGGACAACTGCAGCACATATATTTTTAATCAGATACATAGCTCTCAAATGTCAGACATTATAAAGTATGACTTGTACTCCAGGGAGATGGCAATATTTCATACTGTCTTGAAAATTTTAGAATGGCAACTTCCTATTAATTTATGATACTCTGTAGTTTATACATAGCAATATAATTCCTGCACTTATTTTCACTGTGTTGTGTACATTCGTTGTCATCTGTGGCCATCTGACACACATGTTGTCTACTTGTCACTCAATCAGGCATGCAATTTGGTGAAGAAAATATGAGGTATGTTTCAAGGTACCGGGTATGATAAACTCCATCCACCAAACACTGACTTCAATATCCTGACATACTCATTGAAGGTGCTCTGGGAAAATAAGGTATTAGTCTAATCTGACATCTACAAGAGACAGCTGTAGTACACTTTCCTCTTGTTAGTCTCTAATAAGATTGCTTAAAACTGCCCGTTTTGGTGTCTAATATTCATAAATAATAAGCTGTATTATTCACCCCACTACTAAACAACTGCTGGCTGCCTTTTCCTGTAAATGCATCTGATCTCCTACTCTTTGCTGTGTTTCTGGACATATGTATCTTTGACATTAATTGGAGTAATCTAAGTAATTTACTATTTGCTTTCAGTTTGTACAAATGTTAGGGACTTTAGCTCATTCTGTTTGTGAATAAAACACAACTCTTATATGCAAGGTATGCACTGAATGTGTTCAGAGAATAATTAACAGTGTGCCTGAAGTGTACAGGTGGTTACTGGAGTTTATGTCTCTTCTACAAAAAAATGCATTCATTGGAAACTATTTGTATGAAAAAAATGAATGATAAAAAAATCTGCAAAACCGATGTTACCAAGCAGTGGACAATACATGGTTTCTTGTGACTAGGACAGAGGGTCATTGCTGATATAGAATATTCCACACACAAAAATCCTAACATCAGTGGAATGTGACTTAAGAACACATTAGGCAACTGTAAAGTATCAGATCAGATGCTACTGTTATCCAAAGGAGTAATGTATATTTTTTCTTTATAAGTGGAAAGAGGAACAAATAATTACTGTTGTTATATGAAATTCCACTCAGAAAAAGAATCATAACAGCTGTTGGCACTGTGTGAGAACACTGTGGTGAACTAATAAATGAAAAGCTGTTGTTACTGAATTAGGATATATAGAAATGTACACACACATACACATCTAGGGACAGACAGACAGGCAGGCAGACAGTTCTTTGGGGGTAACACAAAGGGTTCCTATTGATAATGAAAATAACAATAAATCTTAACAGTGTTAGGCACTACCTGCAACTACATGGCAGACTGTAGCACATCAACCATTGTTGTTACTAAGAGGGATAATATACAATGTTCTCTTTGCATGGGAAAAGGATTTGTGTTGTTACAGAAAAGCTCTAAACAGAAAAATCCTAACAATGCAGTATCCCCATCACTGTAATAGTGTAAAGTATTTTTAACTGCCTATGCAAAATTTGTTTGCACATTTACTAACACAGTGAGATACCCATGTCCTCATTATTGTATCAGATACCGCATTACTAGGATTTGTTGTGGGGTTTTTTTCCTTTATCCTTCCCCGCCTGCACCAACTGACCATCACGCCTCCACAGTTAGACTCAAACTCTGTCTTTCAGATTCATCCAGACGGTGTAATTCAGACAGCTATGGGGGTTGTTTGTATCCTTGCCAGTATTCCATCAGTGAGGATATTTTTACAATTAACCTACCCCATCTCCTAGGAGGGGGAATGCACAATGTTGCCCACATCATCACAGAAGCCACTCCTCTTTCCCCTACACAAGTGCAGATTCTTGTGGACGTGGCTCTGTAAAAGCAACAAGCCATCATAGGCTGTGTGCACCTCAGGCTTGCCAGCAGATTGTATGTCCACTTCCTTTCGCCAAAGTATCGTTACAACCCACAATAAGTTACACCCTCTACCCCAAGATGAACACAACCATCTATTCTCCCAACTCTATCAAGCAGCCAAGCCACTAAATGAATTCCAAGTATTCATGCAAGAGGGAACATAGGCTCTAGCATGCATATCCAGCATTAATAAACCTAAGTTTAAAATAGGTAAAGCCTGCACGTGTAGCTGTATATCTGTGGCAGCTGACCTTATATGAAGGGATAACTCCCCATTTTAGAAAGCGTACATAGTTTTGAGTGATTGCTGTGAGTTGGGAAGGTTGGGGATTGAAAGTGTATTTATTTTTTGTTTCCTGAGAGATTTTATTAAAGTAAAATGTGAAATGTGGGTTCTAACAGAGATGAGAAATCAGCAGTTGCATACAAGATCGGCCTGCCAAGCATTAATGTGCATGCAAGCTTCAAGTTAGAAATATACATGTTCAAAATAACTGTCATGTAGAATATTTGAAAGTACTTGCTTTTTATCAGAATGTCTGCCTTTTCAATTTCAACATGGAATGCAAGTGACATTGCAGGTATAGACAAAAAGCAAAGGATACTGAATTAGTTAAGAAGTGTCGGGAGCAAATAGTAAAGTTACAGAAACTCACTTGGCTGCAAATGAGCATGTGACTTTGGCAAAAAAAGGATTTCAGGATGCATATTCAGCAGAGTGTTAGGACTAAGGAAAAGAGGAGTAATAATACTACTGTGAAAGAGGCTCCAATACTGGTATAAAAGGAAAAAATATATAAAAATGATAGATTTGTGGTAATAATGGGTTATTGGCAGGGGTGGAGTATTACATTGACATATTTTCCTACTGTTATGGAGCTTAAAAGAATTTTGGAAGAAATAATTAGCTTTCAGCAGGGAATATCATTTATGGTGGGAAATGGAACCTGATTTATGATACTGAAGATGTATCAAGAGGACCTAGGAGGGAAAATATAACAACAGGGTAGATTTCTGAGGAAATATATGAGAATATTTGAAATGGAAAATGCAAATTCAGTAGCAAGAACTCAGACAGAATGTATATATTATTTCCTAAGGTTTAATAACTAGGATACAGTGTACAGAAATTATATTTTTCAGGAGCATGGAAATTTAACTGAACAGACTGAAGCACATCAAATAACTACTTCAAATCATGCAGCAATAAAAATTAAAATAAAGATGCAGAGTAATGAATTAAAATGAGTCATTTTCCTTAAAAAGAGAAGAATATACTAGGTGGGTAGTGGGAGCAATTCCAGAGTTATTAGGGAAGACAGAGATGTATTCAGAAGGTATAACTAAGGAAAAGGAAGAAAATTACAATGTAGTTTAAACATATGGTAGAAGTAAGAGAGAAAGACATATAGAAAAGAAGAAATAGAAATTATTCATATGTATTGATGAAGATTAAAGTGTTGCAGTAGAAGGATAGTCTCAGGCACCAAGAAGAGGAGCAACTGCAAAGTGCTAAAGGGACAATAAGGAAGTAGTTGGATAATATGAATGAGTTTAGAAATTTGTTGTGAAGTGAATCTTTTTGTTACCACCTCCAGAGTGCAAAAACTCAGGATGACAAATTAGGCAGCAGAAAGTAGAAATAGTTGTTGAAAGTAAAAAAAAAGAGTGGTTGCCAAATCTAGGGAGTTCACAATGAGAAAAATAACCAGAGATCATCTATAGGTATTAAAATCTGTAAAAAGCAGAGGAATGGGCTTACCTCTCAACTGTCAAGATTTTTGCAGAATGTCTAGATTTTTGATACATTTTTTTGGTCTGTTCCACATAAAGTTTGTGGTTTTCTGACAAATCACTGAGGACTGAAATGATTAAGTAATTATAGACATTTGAGTTTCAGACTTAATATCCGTCAGAAAATGTGTGCTAACATGTATGCTGTTATTTTATCAACCTTCTAAGTTTATAAGAGCAATATTTCAAATCTGTCTTTATTTTTGAGCCTTTGTCACCCATTGTTTTAGGCTTTGTCCGGATTTCTTGCACTAAGAGGTATGGGAACATGTAAACCAAGAAAAGGCACAAATGAAAATATGGAAGACTGAACTATGTCAAGTTTAGAGGACGATAACGCTCAAGAGTTAATAGTTAAGACAGAAGGGGATGAAATAAAAATGATGATATAAAATCAATCAACAGAAAAGTCTCCAGGAACATATGGTATTTTTATGGAAGTATAGTTAGGAGGGAAGAAAGTGATAAAAATCTGGAAGGTTTTCTTTAACAATATTTTAAAGGGATAGGGGTAGTACCAGCATCTTAGAAGAAAGCTGCGGTGGATGTATACCTAGTTTCCTATAATCCAATTTCAATTTTAAACCATAATTATAAAGTGTGTATGCCTATACTAGCTGAGAGAATGCCAAAGGTGTTGCCCAAAATTATAGATATGGATTAATGTGGGCTTGTGGAAGGGAGGAAAGCATTTAACAATATTAACTCATTACATCTGGGTGATGCCTCCAGGTACATCTGCAGTTAACTTCTACTGACGCCTCTAGGCATGAAATATTGCTTGCTCTATTTGATCAATAATTCCAAAACCATGCTGTGTACAAGGTTTTAAAATGATTTCATCTTAAAGCTTTCACAATGGCAGACTCAACTGCATTAGTTTTTCACCTCTGTCTAGTGCAGGTAAACAGATAGAAGTTAACTTGTGACTATTTCTGCCATTTCACACTGAGCTAATTGGAGGAAGTGGAGGAAGGGCTCTGAGCTAACGAATCTGAGATATATAACATTAAGTATCCTGTTTTTTGCTTATTTCTGAGTTATTTATAGCACTTTTATTTTACTCACTGTGTGTGAGGTATTAAGTAGAATTTTCTACAATTGTTAAGCATCTGGTTGGGTTTGTTTGTTCTGATTTCCTGCTAGGAGTGTATCATATAACTTGCTTGCATTTAAAAGCATTCTCTAGAGTCTCCTTGATCCTTTATCTGTTTAAACATTTCTGCAGTTTTTTCTACCTAAGTAGTGTTGGTAGTGTAGCAGCGTCCATACTCAGGCTTGTGTTTTGGGCCTAGTTGTTTGTTAGTAGAGGCTGTGTGTCTGAGCACATGTCCCAGGTCATCATAGCTTAGCCAAGGCCAGTATAGCATTTCAGTGAGAGTGAATTGTGTGTGGTCATTGGCTGACTGGGGTTGCCTGGACTACACCTTGGAATAAGCATCTCATTGGTTCTCTCAAGCTTTTTTTAAAGTTGTTTCAAGTTTCAACTTTGTTACTTAAGAAGTTAATTTGTGACTATTTCTGCCATTTCACACTGAGCTAATCGGAGGAAGTCTTAGGAAGGGCTCTGAGCTAACGAATCTGAGATATATAACATTAAGTATCCTGTTTTTGCTTATTTCTGAGTTATTTATAGCACTTTAATTTTATTCACTGTGTGTGACATATTAAGTAGAATTTTCTACAACTGTTAAGCATCTGGTTGGGTTTGTTTGTTCTGATTTTTGTTTTCCACCCTCCCTCCGTCTTGGTATCCTGTTTTTATACTTGGTGGCTTTGCCGTTGCCCACCCCTACTGTAAATTTGATCTGGGACACTCCTCCCAGTCTAGTGTCATTACCTCATTCTACCTATTCCAGGGAGAACATTTGAGAAGGCCAACCCAGTTAGCTTCTGCTCCTCCTTTCCCCTTTCCACTTTACAAAAAAAAAAAAAAATTCTAAGCTTGTTTCTTGCCTTTCCTATAAGTTTTCTAGTCCAGATACAGATTTGCTGTATCCAGGACTGTTTGTAAGCTTCTGAGCCCCCAAGCCTTTCTGTGTTGGAAGGAAGCCTTCTAGCTTAATTTTGTTTCTTAGAACTAGCCAGTTTTCTAGTTTCAGCAATCAAATATATTTCTTTGAGCTCAGCACTTGTTCAGAACTCATTGTAAGCACTAAATATAGTACAAATTACTACAGCACTCAACTTTCCTCACTTGTCTAGAGGAAAACACTTTTTAGTACTTAATAAATAAGCACCTATCCAGGCATGTCTAAGGGTCAGCTCCCGGTGTTTTCTCCTGTCTACCTAATGAATCTGGGCATCTTGGGGCAATGCAGCAATTGCCTCATGTACACAGACAACCCTCTCCTCCTACCACCCAACACTACAACCTGTGAGAGATGCACTTATATAACCAAACTGGAAGCAAAGCTCTCTTCACCCAAGACTGGACTAGACAGTCAAGAGGAGAAGGTAAACACTTGCACCACACCACACTCATCACATAGTCACTCAAAACCTACACCACCAAAACACACACATAGAAACACAAAACACACACCTACATTCATGGAGGCTCTCAAAAAAAAATCTAACCAAGCAACAGGGACCTCCAAAGCAGAAACACAAGCAACCTCCACCCCCCAACACAACCCAAATGACACATAGCCCACAAACTCAGTGTGCCACTCAACCACAGCCCATAAGGCATAACAACGTACCTAACACTCTAGTCATAGGTGACTCTATAGTCAGGCACACTGATGTTCCACTCACCAGGCTAAGCAAGGAGAAGGTCACTGTCAGCTGCCTGTCAGGTGCCAGGATCCGCCACATAACGCATGCACTCAGGTCACTCCACAGCAAGTACAAATATGACTCTGTCATTGTCCATGTTGGTGTGAATGACCTGAGACATACCTCCCTGGACTACATGAAAAGAGACATGGAGGAGCTTTCTGGACCTGGTCATTACCAACATGGGCAACCAGTGTTCCACACCAGAAGTCAATTCCTCGTTGGTTAGTTCTGACCACAAGCAAATCACCCTAGACATCCACATCCCAGCCCCACCCCACCCCCATTATGGAAACCACCGTAAAAAATTTCTCCAAAGCCAACTTCACGCTTCTTAAGACAGAAGTGGCAAACTTCACGACACCCATGCTGACGGGCAATAGAGATACGACTGCTGAATCCTATACAATTGCACTTTATAAGCACTTACACAAGTGCATGGATCATGCAATCCCTAAAAGAACCAAGATGCTATCCTTCAAAAAAAGGAAGCCAATCTGGTGGTACCCTGCTATAAACAAACTCTACAACAGAAGAAAGAAACTGTTGCAAAAAAGAGTAAAATCCCATGATTGTAGGAACTCTGTGGTCAGCCTCAGTAAGAAGCTGAGATCCCTCATAAAATCCTCCAAAGCTAGTTATGAAAACAAAATTGCCACTGATTCTAAAGACAACCACAAAGCATTCTATAGCTATGTCAAGAATCTCAATGGCAACACTCAGATCTGCTCTGAGTTACAGCACAATGGCACTAAATATACAGAACCAAATGATATTGCCAACATCCTGGCAGATAGGTTCAGTGCTAACTTTACCCCTCTCTCATCCCCTAAAGGGCCCATCTCTATACCGGAAGAATGCAAATTACTTGTAATCACGGCTGCACAGGTAAAAAATACACTCTCCAAAGTCAGGAACACAGCATCCGTGGGACCTGACAACATCCCAGGCTGCATTCTACATGAACTACAGAACGAACTGGTGCCCCACCTAAGTACCATGTTCAATCATAGCCTCACCTCAGGCTTTGTGCCCTCTGAATGGCGCACAGCAACAGTTATCTCACTCCACAAAGGGGGAGCCACCATGGGCCCTGGGAACTATCGCTCCATTAGCCTGACGAGCCTGGTCTGCAAGGCTATGGAGCGTATCTTCATGGAACTTATAAACAATGACATTGGTAATCTCCAAACTCTGGACCCTAGCCAGTTCGGGTTTGTAAAAGGCAGATCATGTCTCCTAAACCTGATAGACTTCTTTGAAGCGGTCACCAAAGCTCTAGATGAGGGTAAGATGGTACACACAGCCTATCTAGATCTCGCCAAGGCTTTCAACACCATCCCCCACTCTGGAATTATAGACTAACTCACTAAACTAGGTATAAATCCCTATGTCACAAGATGGGTTGCCAACTGGCTCACTGACCGAACACACACTGTGAAAGTATCAGACTCTAAATCCAACTTCAGACCAGTGACAAGTGGACTACCACAGGGTTCAGTCCTAAGTCCTCTCCTGTTTGGTATCTACTTCTCTGAAGTACAGACTAACACAGAAGGTCTTTGGCTAACAAAGTTCACAGATGACTGCAAACTAGGAGCCATAATCAAATCTCCTAACGATGTAGACATCCTACAAAAGGGCCTCACTGAGACAGATGCCTGGTGTCAAAGCCATGGCCTCAAGCTCAATGCCAAAAAGTGCATTGTCATCCCTTTTGGTAAAAACTCTGTACCCATGAACTACCACATAGGCGGTAGTCTACTTAACACCGAAAGTGTGATAAGAGACCTTGGGACACAGGTGGACAGTAGACTCTCCTTTGATAATTACATTGCCACAGTAGTCAGGAAATCCTTCTACATGGCACACCTCATCACAAAAGGTTTCTCATCCAGGAAAAAAGAGGTCATTGTTCTCCTCTACTCATCACTCATTAGACATCTACAACAACTGGAAAGGCCACAGAAATACCTCACTAAGAGGATTACCGGCCTCAAACAGATGCCCTACGCAGACCATCTCAAAAAACTCTAGCTTTACTCTGTTGCATATCGCCTACTCAGAGGCGAGCTCTGCCTAACATACAAAGCTATATCAAAACCAGAGCTGTTGGACATGCTCCACGTAAAGAAATCCCAATTCCTCCGAGCTACATGCTCTAGGGACCTAAACCTTGTCACCACAATAAACAGAACATGCTGGAGGGATAGATTCCTGTCTCAGAGACTTCCCATACTTTGGAACAAACTACCTATCTATATTAAACAAAGCTCCTCATTAGCACTCTTCAAGAAAAATCTTGATGATTGGATGGGAGATAGGAAATTCACCCCGGGGATCACTTCTGTGGCTCTGCTTGACAGGGGCACAGGAAAATAATTGGGTGGCAAAAGCCAGGGTACTGTTTGGCTAGGCTTATATAGGCCCTAGGGCCAATAGCCTAGTACCTACCTATGAACCTATGAACTGTTGTTTTTATGATATTAATTTATATAGATATAAGTTTCATTTTTCTAAATATCTCAGCAACCAAGTAATACAGACAGAACTCCTTACCCTCATATGAAAGCTCTCAGCTAGATGAATAAAATGCTGCTGACAGTATGTGCGTAACTTGAGTGGTTGCTGAGACATTGTAAGTTGTTTTCAACGTATTACAAATGTAATTGTTACTGTGCTTACTGTGACTTATAAAATTCTGTTTATGACTTAGAACATAAAGAATACTACCACTATAAAAATAATTTGTGCTGAAGAGTTTGCCATTTATACTTCTTCCATATCCTTGTGGTTCCAGAGATATGAACATTTGTTTGAAATGTGAGGACATAATTTGATTCTGTCAAAAGGCTCCACCCACTGGAAGTTACAGTGCAGATGTCCTGAGCTCCAGTGGAATGAATGAGTTAATAGAACAATGGTGATCCAGAGATAAGCAAAGTGTAAGACGATGTCACTGTTGTTGATGGATCTTGATACAGAGAATACATTTGATAGAGTCAGCTTGGATTTTATGAGTTGGGCTATGGTAGCATATGTGTTTACCAACAGAATAATAGGGTTAATAAGAAGGATATATATGAAAGGTCAAAGGTAAGAATTAAGGTGTAAGGGTTTCTCCCCGACAAGATGTGTTTGAACAGAGTAACCAGGGTGGGAAGTACTCCTCTCCCTTTATTTTTTGCTTTATATATAGAACCATTAGTAAAGAAAATAAGGAACTCACATGTTCAAGGATATAGCCAGTATAGTAATCATGACAAGTTATCATTATTCACAGGTGTTTTTAATTTTGTACTTGATAAATCCAGAAAAAAAGACAGTTTGAGATTGTGGAACATTCTGGGACAGTTTTATGCATTTTTGGTATATAAAATAAATGAAGATAAAACAAAAGTTACATTGGTAAATTCTGTACCCTCAAATGTATTGGTTCAACAATATAGATATTTATGGGAACATAATAAGATATAGTATTTAGGTATATGGATTGAGCAGTATCCATTATGTCAGCTAAGGGTATGTGGAAAGGGACTTTACAAAAGTTAATACAAAAACTGAGAAGCTGGAACATCTTGATTATGAATATGGATAGCAAGATACATGCAATGAAGATAGTTTTAGTCCCTTTAGCTTTACATACAGGTCAGGCATAGTTTTAGCAACTAGAGGAGATGTTGTGGATGATAATTAAAATATTGTTGAAGAAATTTATTTGGGAGGGGAAGAGAGCAAGAGTTAAGTGGGATAAGTTTATTCTCTCCATAAAACAAGGTTGTTTAGGATTACCTGATTTGCAGCTTTACATAGCTCAACAAGAAGGTTATAAATCAAAGTGGAAAGGAATGATGATAATAAAAGAGGATGATGTTCAAAAAATAAAGACAGGAAAGGATTTTCAATGCAGGCCCTTGAGGAGAATAACAACAACCATGCAGAATATTATATTTATATGGTGGAAGAGAGTATTCTGAAAACTATGCCATCACAGGACTGGAGAAATTAGATTTTATCAGTAGAGATTACTTCAAGTAGGGATATAGAAAATAGGCAAAAAGAAGTTGGAATTTACTGGAAAAAGTTAGCAAATGAACCAAAGTATTGGGAGCAAACAAATAAGAAGGGACAGGAAAAAGACTGGGATGAGGCCAAGCAGAAGAACTGCAGGTTAAAGACTGTCTTCCCTAACAGGGATTAATTACAGAGTATGGACAAAAAGAAAGGGATAGGGGAATGCTAACTAAAAGATCAGCTCTGGTTGAGTTTGTAATCGAGTCTAGAACAGAAACTGTTGCTAAAGAAGAGATAATTAGTAGAGCTTATAAATATTGCATGACAACTACAAGAATTAATCAGAAGAGGTTAGAAAAGATTGGTAATACAGACTGGAAAAAGCAATTTACAAAGGAACTGTGAGAGGGCATCTGTATGGCTCCCAAATATACAACAAAGTACAGAAGGTTTAACATTTCACATGGATATGTTAGGATAGGTATTTTTATACTTTACTAGGATAGATAGCAAATGTTAGAGATGTGAAGGGAAAGAGAGAGGTAATTGGAAAACACGTTTTTTGGGGAATGTAATGAGTTGGCAGATTTTAAAAATTTGCTACAAAATACTTTTTCAGAAATGTTGGGGAAGCAAATGACTGTAACTAATGAAATGATTCTTTTTAGGTGTGATATAGGATCTGAATTCCCTGAACATAATAAGGATTTACTAAGTTTAATGCTATTGACTGCCAAAAAAGCAATTGCTATCAATAGCTAAACCAAATGCAACTGAAACACTCAATATTGTAAAGGAGATCTAAACAAAACTGGAGCTAAAAAAGGGAAGGAGCTAGTTAGATCAACAAAATAAATACTTCAATGGCAGTCAGAAAACAAGATATTATAGCAATAACCCACGCCTGGGTGTGGGTAATGCTGGATTTACCCACGGTTGGCATGGTTTGGTCCCGAGGGCGGCCGAGGGACCAAACAAAGACAACCGTGGGTAAATCCAGCATTACCCACACCCAGAAGTGAGTTATTATATTAATGACATTATTTAAGAAAAGAAATAATTACTTTTCTTAAATAATGGCATTGTATAATGCCTCTTTGCTGCCCTTCCGCAGCTGTCTGGTGTTCCGCGGCAGTTCTGATGTACTGTGCATGCCTACGCAGTACATCAGAGCTGTGGGCAAAAGCAACGGAGAACGCAAGATCTCCGTTGCTTTTCTCGCTATGTTATATGGGTGTAACATGGCGAGACAGCTTTAAAATAAGCAACAGAGATCTCCGTTGCTTATTTTAAAGCTGTCTCGCTATGTTAAACTCATTTAACATAGCGAGACAGGGTTAGAAAAAAAGCAACTGAGATCGCAAGATCTCCATTGCTTTTTACACACTGTGTCGCTATGTTAAAGGAGTTTAACATAGCGAGACAGCTTTAAAAAAAGCAACGGAGATCTCCATTGCTTTTTTTAAATCTGTGTCGCTATGTTAAACTCTTTTAACATAGCGAGACAGTGTTTTATACTAACGGAAAAAGTCCGGGCGACCGGACCTTTTTCCGTTAGTATATTGAGGGATTTACAACGGGCACGCTGGTTGGGCTGGCCAATCAGCGTGCACGATTTAGAGTAGGCATTGTATAATTAATAATTAAGAACTTTTGTCCACAACATACACTGGATTTCTTCAGAATAAAACAAAACACAAAACCAGAGTGTTTAAATACTATTACAACTTTAATTAACCAATAGCACACCATCATCTTAATCATTAATTAAACATGTAAGGTGCCCACAGTAAAATATTAAATATTACTATAAATATTAAATGTATTTTTTATAACAACAATAATATATAAATTATACTTTAAACATATATACTCTATATTAATAGTTTCATTTAAACCAGGAAATTTATCAGCTTGCAACTTAATTTGCCACATCATTTCAACTACTTCTAGCATATTCTTATAATCAACTCCCCTTAAAAATCGAGAGCTAAATTGTTAATTATGAAATATTTATTTATTGTAGGTTATGCTTAAAATATAATGTATACATTTATTGTTTTAATAAAGAATTAAATTTAATGTTCATAGTAATATTTAGTATTTTACTGTGAGCACCTTAAATATGTAATTAATGATTGAGAGGATAGTGTGCTATTGGTTAATTAATGGTACAATAGTATTTAAAAACTGCCCCCAGGATTTAACAAAATCTGTGTAGGCACAGTAGTCTACACAGTATGTATCCATGTACACGGCCACAGTTCCCCCTTGGCAGCGTGCCATACATTTTAATGATGGTGTGCTGCCGAGGGAGAGATGAGGAACATGGATATTGAATCAATGTACGGAGAGGTGTAGTGGCTACCCGTGGCTGCAGATGAGTGTGAGGTACCCTGTAATGCTCCCAGCCACCACTGTAATGTTCTGAATTGTGTCAACTGTGTAATAAGTCATTTTATGATGTATGTTATTTTTAATAATTTTTAATTTTTTTTTACTGCATATTTGTGTGACACAGAGCACAGCAATGCCAAGCTGTGCTCACATATAGACAGCTGACACCTGGCAGACATCTAAAATTAGAAACCGGATGTAATTAATTATCATAATTAATTTTTTTTCCCATTTACGTTTGTGTGGCATGAAGCACAGCAGAGCCGAGCAGAGCTCATACATACATGGCAGATACCTGCCAGACATCTAAAAATAGAAACCAGATGTCATTCTTTATTCATAGGTGCATTTCAGCATGTTTGCACAGTGTGGGGCAGTGCTCAGCAATGCTAACAGGTAGTCTAGTAGTCTACATGTGAAGGTATAGTAGTTTTTATAACATCCAACTAGTTACATGGGTAGAGTTACTGTCTTATGTGTAGTAGGTCCTGGGCTCGAGTCCATAACAGGCAGAATATGTCTGTAAATGAATGTACTATTTTTCTTTAATTTCATTAAACTATTGTGAATTTTGGCTCTACTCCACTCTGCTAAGCACTGTTCATTCATACTAAGCAGTGCATAAACATGGTAATGGCTACCAATGTTTGCGTGGTGTTAAGCCTTACTAAAACCATGGTTCTGCGAGTTGTCACACTGCTTGGCTTTGCTTAGCTGGTTTGCATGCTGCTAAATGATGCTGCACTTTTTTGAATGCTGCTGAATGGCATGTAAGGGTCGGAAAACAGCCTATATTAAGCCCAATAGGTGGAATTTCTGCAACAGTCATTCAAGTTCAATCAATTGTTGATATGACTGGCATTGTTGGTGAAGGTGTGAGCTTTTGGGTGTAGCAGTGAGGCATTCAGGAGTCCAGGGTCATGGTTGGGCTCCTTATTAAAAACCATGAACCTTGGCTGATGCAGGGTTGATTCCAGGGATCAGAGTGTAAGGCGGAGGCCTGGGACTGTTTGGCCAGGGAACATCCCCAGCACAGATGGGCAGCGTCATCACCACTTTGACTACCTGAAAAGGAGGAACAGGGAAATCCTGGACACCTGGGTCCAGGAAGCTTAAGCTGGGAATGCTCCACAAGTATGTAAAGCATGCCTTCCTCTGGCTAACCAAAATGCGAGCTGAATGTCTGCAAAACTGGTATGCATAATGGTTTGCTTCTCCCCCAACAGCTGCAGCTGAGAGGGCTCGCAATGTCAAGTCCCATGCCGAGTGCCTGGCCAGGTTGTGCTGTGAGTGTGGTAAATATGAATTTAGCATGCCAACTGTAGTGCAATAAGCAAGAAAGAGTAAAGCATTTGTATTTATTGCAAAAATTATACACAAGAAAAACTGTACTGCAATAAATGGGCGTGTAGAGCTGTAGTGCAATAAATGAACAATAAGAACAGTATTTCAATAAAGCATCACCAATACCAATAACAGTAAGCAAAATGTTGTTCAGCAGGATTGTGTTGTCAAAACCATTGCAGTAGAGCTGTATGCATTGATTGTCTATGGTAAGGTTGCCTCAGTCAAGTATAATAGTTGTAGTCAGCAAATCTAATGGTCTGTAAACTATATTGTTCAACTCATAAGGCTGTCTCCAGGCCAATATTGGTCACTTAATGCTCTCTCTTCCTCAGACATCAGGTAATAACGGTATATGGGTGAGGTAGCCCAGTCCATGGGCAGATATTGTGTGTGGACTTCACAGATATTTCAAACCAATAACAATAAAATGTGTTCACTAGCATTGTTGATTCTAAGCTATGGCTTTTTTCATATATGCAGTGTGGTTGTATTCCATGCATGTGTGTTCTACTGTCACTGCAGTCTGGTATAACAATGTAGTAGTAGTAGAATGCCAGAGGAATGCCTTGTACCTTGTATTGCTGAATTCATAATATAGTTCCAGGTGATCTCCAGGCAAGTATCAGTCACTTAATAGTCAGCAGTGACTCAGTAGCTCCGTCTGCTAAATGCTTTATATGTAGTACATTTTGTCACACACAGTCCTGGGTTTGAATCCAGTGGTATATAGCACTAAATTTTCAGTATCAGTCAT
Source organism: Protopterus annectens (assembly GCF_019279795.1). Classification (NCBI taxonomy): domain Eukaryota; kingdom Metazoa; phylum Chordata; order Ceratodontiformes; family Protopteridae; genus Protopterus; species Protopterus annectens. The sequence goes on along the minus strand of NC_056741.1, from coordinate 788,090,588 downwards.
GTAATACTCACATTTTCTCTCACACCAGGAACACAACAAATATATGGGTGAGGTGGCCCATATTATAAGCAGATACTGTGTTTAGATTTCACAGAATGTTAACAGCAATACCAAGAATGTATTCATCAGCATTGTTGAGTCATAAATAAAGCTGTGTAATCCCAGTATGGCTATATCCGTTGCATGTCTGTACTAAGTTGCTGCAATCAATTATTACATTATTTGCAGATGTACCCTGCAGTCACATCTATTGGGTTCTACTCCCATGCCTGCCAACTAAGGCATGATGACTGTCTAGTTTACTTACTGTACACAAACATGCCTCTCAAGTGTCACAATTTCTCATAATGTAATTAAAACTGCCTAATCCATCTGTCACATGATTAGCAGATAAATTAGTACCTGGAATGCAATGCATTATCAAATCCGTTTACAGAACACCTGGGTAGTTGTATAAGTCCATATTATGTGAAACTGTTCTGCGTAGTGGTGTACCTGCAGTTGTTACTGCTTGGCCCATACTGACCCATGCTAACAGCTTCAGAGATATGTATGTGATGGATCTACTTCAGTAGATCGAGTTATAAGAACGCCAAAGACAGCATAACCAAGACTAAAACGCCGAAACCACACAAAACCGAAAATGCAAAATGTGGAATAGTATATATTCGAAAGCTACCAACTAGTGTATGTTATCTGTGAGTAGTAATATGGTATGAAACTGTATATTAGTTCACTAGATTCTACAGTAAATCAGAAAGATAAATCATTGCACGTAATATGAGCTGTGCAATGTTATAAAAGGGTATATCACTTTAACCTGTTGTACGAAGTACCGGAAAGTTACTGGAAAGTAAAGATGGCTGATGTGACGTACGGCATTCCAGGAAGTATTGGAACTGTGTATGAAACGATGCGGTCACAGAAAGGAAAGCATATGCTTGTTGTGGACAGCTATCTCTATCATTTGGAAAAGTCCTGTAAGTCTAAGAAATACTGGGCTTGTAAGTACAAATGTAGAGACAAATGTAGAGGAAGGGCTGTAACCATTCATGTTAATGTTGGTGAGGAATTATGCAAGTCGGTCACCCATAACCATGCTGGGGACCCTTGTGAGATAGAAAACTATTCAGTGTGTAGTAACTTAAAGCAAAGGGCTGAGCTATCAAGAGATACACCGTGTTTAATTGTGGACAATTTGCTTGCTTCCACATCGTTAGACTTAGCTGCAAGTATGCCTAGTATGAAATGTTTGTTGCAACAGATTACGAGAGTGCGTAAGAAACACTTTTCAGCAATGATAGATGATTGTTTAACATTGGAAACCTTAGATGTTACACTATTTCCGTTGAAGGATGGAATGTTTTTGCAAAGGAAATCTGTTGATGTTGCCAGTAATACTGTTGTGATAGTGTTTACCACTATTAATAATCTGTATATGTCCAGAACAACAATTTGGCTAATGGATGGAACATATTTTAGTAAAGGGACTGTATGTAGACAGCTATACAGCATGCACGGATTAGTTAAGTACAGAGCTTACAGTAAGTCAGTACCCTTGATGTTTTCACTGATGTGATGTCTAAGAAGTCCTTAAAATCGTGCAACATGATGTGGAACTGTCTGTTTGAACTGATGGCAGCAGAAGGATTTGAAATCAATGTCAGCTATGTGTTGAGTGATTTTGAAATAGCAGCTTTAAAAAGTGTGAGACTGAATATTAATAGAGCTGTTTTTTCCATTATGGAAGGAATATCTGGCATAAACTGCAGTCTCTTGGGTTAGCTGGGTTGTACAACAGTTCATATAGATTTCAATTGTTCGTGAAGTGTTTGGCAGCGCTAGTGTTTCTGCAGAGGATGAGGTGTTGCCTGCCTTTCAGTTACTACGTGCTAATTTTCCTCCTGAGGGCTCTGATTTGCTAAAGTATTTCTCAGACTGGTATTTGTTGGGGAAGCAGAGAAAATTCACTACTAGACATAATGTAGTGTCTAGATTTCCACCTTTGTTTCCTGTACAATTTTGGAATGTGTGGGAGTTGAATACTTTATTTCTGCCACGTACCCAAAAGTCTGTAGAGGCATGGCATAGGTGGCTGAGATGTTTGTTGGGGAATCATGCAACGGATTTGCATGTTATGATGTTCACTTTAGACAGGGAACAGAACAGAACAGAGTGGATGAGTTGAGAATCCGGATGTGTGCAGGCTGCCACCATCGCCTAAGAAACGCCGGTTACTGCAGAGGCAACAACAGTTTGAGTTTTTGTTGGAACACAAAGCAGATTACTCTGTGTTGGAGTTTCTTAAAGCCATAGCAGCACTACTGAAGATACAGCACTGCTCTGATGGGAAGAATCGTAATTGGTTTGAGTGCTTTTATTGTGGAGATGTCATGTCTTTGAGCACTGTTCTGTTGGAACTGTACTGTGGAAAATGGCAATATGGTGTATTGCAAGTAATTGTTTTGCAACACGGACATGCGTATCTGTCGATACACATGTGGGTGTTTTGTGAGCGTTTTCAATAAGTTATGGCATTGGATGGGAGTGGTACATCACGTCACATCACCTGGTTATTTTCGGTGTTTTGTGCTTTGGTTTTTTGCTGTTTCAGTTAAGTAAATTCAGTATTATTAGTTTCGCACATGTTCATTTTTGGTTTTGTGTGGTTTCGGCATTTTAGTCTCGGTTATGTTGTCTTCGGCGTTCTTATAACTCGATCTATTGAAGTAGATCCGTATGTGCTACATCAGTTATAGGAGAATTGTAGTCACTGTACTCAAATCTGACACTACACACTTGTAGAGTATATATTTCAATGTCTTCAGGTATATGATCTGCAATGTCAGTAATGGAATATTTCTCTCTCTCTCCCCACCTCTTATCTTCATTTATTTATTACTGTTATGTATTATTATAATTTAATATTAACATATTTTGTTAAGCTAACTATATTTTGGAAAAATGTGTTTCATTATTGATATGTTTTATTATGATGTAATATTAACATATTTGTTAAACTAACTGCTTTGCTGGCCCTATGGTTTACTTTTTACTGACATGTTGTTACCATGCTGTTATGTTACTTAATGTTGTGCTGCACATAATATACATTAATATGCATTTGGATGAATAAATATGATGTTCAGTTCTGTTAATACTAACATTGATTTGGTTATGACTAACCTTAACTTATTATTATACCTCATTTACTACAGCACATCAAGGTTGGCTGTTTTCGGCTGATCCCCTTACCTTACCTCAACCGGCCATGGCACTTGGTCCCAGCATGTCTGGGACCCAGACCAGTGGTGCCCCCTGTGCTGCCCCTGCATTACCTGCTTCATCGGGTAGTACCACCTCAGGGGACAGGGCCCGGCTCCTCTTTGGGATATGTGGCAGAGGGGGGTGTTGTCACCCATGTGGAGCTGCTGGTCTTGGTGCGCAGGATAGTCCACTGTGCTATGACCGCCACCTGTGCCGGATGAGGGCATGCTGGCCACCCTGGTGGGGCAGCCTTGCCCTGATGCTCAGCCTCCAGCACAGCTATCCTCGGGGCAGTGATGAAGCAGAGTTGACAGTCCCATGTGTGGGGACGTGAGTCACACTGCTGTCATCTGGAGGCACGTGGGACTCAGATTCCACAACACCCTCCCTATCCATGGTGTTTACCCCCCTCATGTGTCACACACCACCCTTCTGCTGTCTTGCCTGTCTTGTCTGTTTGTAAATGCTTCCTCACCTACCCAACTTACCTCCCCTACATGTACCCATGTCCCTTCCCAACATTCCACTCTCACCTTAAAAAAAAAGGGCACCTGTCCCAAAAACATATTGTCCAATACATAACTCTCCATTCTGCACATGTGCACTGGACACACGTAATTCAGTCCAATTGGCTTGACAACGCAGTTATGTTGTCCTCACCCCCTCTCTCTCTGGGGTTTGAGAATTCAAATTCATCGACAAATTCTGTTAAAGTGCACAGTTGTTGCTGCGAATGGATAGCTATGGTTCTTTCCTACACCCTTCCTGCACATCTCTCCCTGCCTTTCACTATGTTTTTCTCTCTGCTTGCCCCCATTTCACCACTTTCCTATCTCCCCTTTTTTCTTTTCTTTATATTTTTTTAACACGGAGTGCACAGCTTCTCTAAGCTCAGCTAAATAGAGCTATAATAACTATATGTGACTCTAACATTGTAAGACACATGTACAAAATAAACACCTTCGAACCCGAGCCCATCACACCTGCAGCACACTGCATTAACCTGTCACACCACGTAACTCTTAACTAAATCATCTGGTTTAAACAAAACATAGTAATTTCCAATTACAGTAATCAGGCCTGTTTCAGTGGAGCTGAGCACCATACCGCACCCCGCAAACTTGAATAAAAAATAATGGAATAAATGGGAGTGTACCTTGGACTCTGGTGCAATAGTACACCACTAGACAGCCAAAGACATGATAACGGATGTAACTAAGGCTTGCGATAGCAGGTAAATGTGCCCTTTTATCAGCAACATGTAGAAAGTCACCTGCTAAGGCATTCATGGCAAAATACATATTCAACTGGGACTCTTGCAGAAATGCATCCAAATGAAGCCATGCATGTACTGATGGATGTAGTAAATGTATGTCACAGCCTGTATGTGTGCACATATATCTTGCAAATACACCCACTGTAGCAGTGACTCAGTAGCTCAGTTTGTCAGATGCCTTGCATACAGTACATTTTGCCACACACAGTCCTGGGTTCAAATCCAGTGTTGTGTTGCATTTCAATTACATTATTGTGAAGACAGCAATTAATGAATGACTCATGCACTCATTATCCACACAAAGCATTGCACAGTAAATAACTGCTTTTCACTGCTGGAAGTCACAGGCCTGCAGCTAGAGACACACATCACATATCCATATAGCATTACTATATGTCACCTAGTACTCTCACAGTTGCATAACATATGTACCTTAAACACATGCTGTAATTGGAGTGCAAAGGATACTCTCACTCTGGATCTGCCTCTATAACAAGGCTGACACAGCTGACACAGATACACCTACAGCTTGTTCTCCTCCAGAGTCTTCACACTCACTGCCTATGTCTATTACCTGCAGCAGCAGCTGCAGTCTGTGGTGCATACAGCTCTATGTAAAGGTTTCTGCTACAGATCTACCGGCTGCAATGATGTAGTCTCCTTACTAGTAATGTCCATCTCAACAGCTAAGAAAGGCCCCTGTTCTACATGAAGGCCTTATATATTGCACAGTGGTTGCATGTCATTGGCTAATGATAGTGGAACTCAGCTGTTTTGGCTGCAATTAGCATATCAGAGTCACAGATTGGCTATGAAGCAATTACCTGCTAATGATAAGCATGTCAAAATGAAATCAGCTGGCTCTGGAACATTCTGTATGAGACTTTCCTCACACAGAGCACACCTTTGCGAAACAGTACTAGTCGCATATTTCAACAGAGGAGTACTGCACTCCACCAGGTATGTAACTGCTTTTGTGTATAATAGGATGCAGATTAGAGGATAGAGGTATGGGGAATAGGGAGTACAGAAGTAAGCCTGATTTCGACCTGTGGTAATGACATGTCTTACACATACAGGGGATGTACAATATGTCAGGGTTGCCTTGTCTTTTGTCTTTGTGACACACTGGTGTTGTTGGACTGTCCCAATATAGTGGTCATAATAGCACACTGCTATTTGTCTGGCACTGGTCTTATGGCATATTATTGGGTGGCTGGCCTTAGACAGCACACCACAGTGGACCAAAGTGTTGGGTGTATGACTATACAGCAAAATCTCTCATGGCACACAGGTAACTACCTCAGTAATGATACTATCTCGGTTGTATACACACACGTAGTATGTTGTCACACTGTGGGGTATGGCATGTGTGAGCAAGCAGTGGATAGTGCCAGTCATTTTGTTCTTGCTGTATCTGTACATAGTGGACATCCATGTATTAGATCCTGCAATGTGTTTCCCTTTTGGTGTGTTTCAGGACTAATGTATCGCAGAAGGCATGCCTCCTTCTCAGATGTGGAGAATGAAACAATACTTCAAGGACTACGGCAGCATCATCACATCCTCCTATCCATGGGGAGGCATAACAGGGAACAGCGGACTGCATTGTGGGCAGATGTCTGGGATGTAAATGAGACTGGCCACCAGGACAGGACATAAGAGCAGGTTCTACACTGCGCTACAGACATGGTGAATGCTGTACGATGAAGGCCAGCTGATGTAGCCAGGGATCGTGCTGTCACTGGTGGAGGGCCTGCAATGGAACAGCCACTCACGGCCACTGAGGAATTCCTGGCGAACCTAGGGACACACAACAGCTCCCAAGCATCCATCACACCATACATCTTGGAGGTGGGTGCCACAGTGTCCATAGCATAGGAGCGTGCAGGTAAGCTTACTGTGATCACCATTGTAATACTGTAGCAGTCATTCAGGCTGTACTTACCTTTACGTGGGTGTCAGGTCTATGTGCTGTGGGGGGGGGGGTTAGCTCAGTTGTACACTCATACTCAGAATGTCAGCAATACATCAAGTAAAATAAAAATAAAAATATAAAGCCGACCAACACAACTGTCAAATAAAAGATTTAATGTACAAAGTTAGTGCTTTCACAGCAAAACTGCTGCTTCATCAGACTTACAATCCTGTGTTGGTTGTATTTGTTGGATTATATTTTTATTTTTATTTTACAGTTTCTTGTGTATTTTGTCGACCTTAACTGAGCAATGGCATTTTTTTATATTTTTATGATACATCAAGTAACGCAGTAGCTACTGTACATGTGAGATATATGCAGTTATTACCTTGTTGTGCTGCAACATGTGGTGATACTGAAATTACTTCACTCTTACCTTTTTACAGGTACATCAGGAGTTGTCCAAGGCCAGGGTCCTGCATCTGGTAAGCTTGATACTGTTTTGTTATGGAACATTCATATGCTATTAAGGGTAAGGGCCAAGATAATTCCCTATGTACAGGTAATGTTGTGTATAACCAGAGTAGAATGTTTGTATGTTTCATTCTGGAACAATGGAAGTGATGTTTTTACGTATTTCAGCTGAATTGAATGAGGCCGGCTACAGTATAAATTGTAGTTGGCGCCTTTTTACTGTGTTTTTAGCCTCTGAAGAAGCTACATTGTTTTAGTAGCGAAAACGCTATTTAATTTTTGTCTACAATAAAATCGCGTTAAGGCTTTGTGACTGTCCTGACTGCTGAGCATTCTTTCCGTTTTTCCAAAGTGTGTCTTTACGTTTTGCAAGTTTGTGATGGCTTCTGAGTGCTTAGTCAGTCCACCCAGTCCTAATCTATTCGGGACTAGCCCTCCCGAAAACACAGATATCGCTTCCTTACTGGTGAGCATTTCGCAGAGACTTGATGTCTTCAATTCCAGGCTCACAAACATTGAAAAAGGCAGCGGATTGATTGTACCTGCATTTCCTGACAGCCGTGGAGTATCTAGATCTGACTCCACGGAAAACCGTGGAGCAGTTGCTGCCATGGAAAAGTGTTCTGAAAGTAACTTTGCGAGTAAGCTAGCAGCACAGAACCTACGGATTACAACGAAACCTGCGAACACCATGACGCAAACACAGGATCGCTTTTGTGGAAATTCTCTTGAGGATTCTATACCGCCGGGACAAAAGCAAAGGTCCCAACGGGTTTCCACTAATGATACCACTGGTTTTCCCTTAGAAGAATCGTCTGCCATTAATCGAGTAGAGCAAGGAGGGGCACTTATTGGCGTTACATCAGCCGTGGACTGGTTAAAGAATACAGGTGACTTTTTTTCTTTTCTGCAACCATTAAATGATGAACTGTCGGTCCAGCTAACAGGGCACTCTAAGGGAGATGATTTTGACATTACAGCGAAACTTAAAATTTTGGATACTAAAACTTTAAAAATTCGTAAGCTTCAACTGGAAGTGGCTTACTTTAAACAATGTATATCTGAGAATATGATACCCAAGGGTTTAAGGAACAATTTTACACCCTCAGGTTTAATTATGGACAACGCTTTTCTCTCTGATTTAAAGGCGATGTTCCAGAAACAAGGGCTTGACCTTTTGGAACTTATTGTCAAATATTATTCTGCACATATTGATACTTTGAGTGCAGAAATTAATCAAATTGATGATGACATTAGAATGTATGTAAATTTCAAAAAGTTCAAGTTTGATTATGAACGCATTTTTGCCAGTATTGATAACTATATGGGAAAGCTAAAAAATCAAAAAACAAGGAAGTTGTTTAGGGACAGACAGGTTTATTCATCTAATATAGCCTACCCTAAATTAAGGAATTTAGAAATCCATGAGGACATTCCTACACCTGAGGATGATGAAGCCCAAGGGTTTACTAATGAGCATTCAAATAAGACAAATTCCACAGACACCACAGGTAGCTGGAATGTTGTAAGGAGGAGTAATAGGAACAAAAATAAAGTAGGGGCACCTGATACTCAGTCCACGAATGGTACTAATTTATCGAATAATGCTAAAAATGACAACCAGCATTTTTTAGGGAAAGGGCCCAACCAAGACAACAGGAAGAAGAACAAGAAATGGAAGAACTAATGACCGACATGGTACCCTTTGTGGTCCCCAATTCCCCAGCTATTGTTAAGAATAGAAAAGGGGATTTCACCATTTACAATTTTTCATCACTCACTCTAGAACCAGAGTTAGTTGAGCTACTTTCTTTAGGTAACAATTTTGTTCCTTCTAAATACTTTGATGTCGTCAAAGTTCTTATTGATCTTAAGTGCTTTGTCAGGAAGCTTAATTTAAAACTATTATTTAACAACTCCAGTAATGAAGATAGACAAGGTTTAAAGGTTCCAAGCACTTTTAATCCCCCTTTACACGTGGGCTTGCGTATTTTTGAAAATGCCTGCGAATTGGACATCAGACATTTAGACAAAATTAAAGGGGCTAGGAAAAGTACATTTAACATCTCAAAGGAACAGTTACAGGCCTTAAACCAACTTAAAGAATTTTCTGTCAGGGTCATGAAACCCGATAAAGGTGGGGGCCTGGTTGTTTTTGAAAATAGCCTGTACAATGAAAAAATGTCATTGGTTTTGGATACACCTGCCTATTCTAATTCATCCATCAATGAAATGAATATTAATAACCACAGGATTAAGGGGTATTATAGGGACCTCTTTATTGAAGGAAGAATAGACCTTGATACCTATGAATACATCAACATCTCTCAACCTAGGACGCTTGTGATGTTCGGTATTCCCAAGATTCATAAGAATCTTGGGGATCCACCTATGAGGGCCTTGATCGATGGGAGATCCTCCATCACTTACCCATCAGCCAAATACATAGATTCTCTGTTAAGTAAATACTTGGAATGTATTCCAAGTATTTGCAAGGACTCTTGGAGCTTTCTTACTAGTATTAATAATATTGGTTTTGACAACGCTTACAACTTTTTGACAGTCGACGTAGTCGACTTATACACCTCAATCCCACACTTGGAGGCCATTGAGTGGTTGGAGTTGTTGTTATTGGAATTAAAAGCCCCAAGAGATGAGATAAATAATGTTACAGAACTTTTAGACATAGTTCTGTCTTCTAACTTCTTTGTTTTTGGGAATGATTATTACATCCAAAAGCAAGGTGTAGCAATGGGCTCTCCATGCGGAGCCATCGTAGCCAACCTGTTTATGGCACGCTGGGAGAGAGAGTTTGTCTTGAATCATCCAACATGGAAAGATAGAATTTGTCATTATACAAGATTTCTTGATGACATTTTTATTCTATTTAAGGGCAACGAAGAAGAGGCACAGTTGCTGATTAATTATTTTAACAACACCACTACATTCCTTAGGTTTACTTCTAAATTTGACACTAGTGAGATAGAATACCTGGATGTCAAACTTAAAAAGGATACAGGTAACCTTAGGTTTATTTCATCCATTTATCGTAAAGACACTTATATCAACTCATTCCTACACTACACAAGTGCCCACCCATATAAGTTAAAAAAAGCCATTATTAAAGGACAACTGGTTAGGGCAGGGCGTATGTGTAGTGATTTCAAAGAATTTGAAAAAGAATGTACTGTCCTTACTGAATTCTTCTTAAATAGGGGCTACCCATTCTCAGTCATTGAAGAACTAACCTTAGAAGTGATTAACAAAAGACGGAATGGGACTATTTGTCCTCTAATAATTGACAGAAAAACTATAAATGTGGGGGACCAACACCAGTCCACTGATGAGATAGGCATAAGATTTAGTCCTGTTCGTGTGGTTGAGCAACCTAGAATGGACTACACTTTGTCTTTCTCAACTGTTTTCAACTTGAACTCAAAAGAAATTACAGAGATCATTGACAAGAATTGGTATTTTATCACCACTAATTCATTTTTGGTTGAGAAACTTGGCATAAAACCAAAGGTCACGTTTAGGAGAGGTAATAATTTAAAGGAATTATTACAATCAACTTCATCTGGTCAGGCCCTCTACAGAACAAAGGGGTGTTTTACTTGTGGATCATGTAACTGGTGCCATACTCTGCGGACTGGTAATTCATTTAGTATAAGTAGTAAAAAATTCTCGATCAACTACAGAATAACTTGTGACACCAAATCTATTATATATGTCGCTCTCTGTGTATGTTGTCCGGCATTTTATGTCGGAAAAACTGACAGGAAATTCAGAGAGCGCATATATCAGCACACATATGCCATTAGGAACAATAAAATTGAAAATGCACTTGCAAAGCATGTGACATCAAACCCTGGGCACAATTTTGTTTTCATGGGTATTGATTGTAAACAAAAGTCAGTCAGGGGAGGACCTATTTCTCTTTTATTAGAGATTTTGGAATTACAATGGCAACTCAAATTAGATGCCTTTAATTTGCCAGGCTTAAATGAGAGCTGCAACATAGCCCCTGTGTTAAAATATAGGTCCTTTTTACGTTGACTATTTATATGTGGTGGCCTTAACTGATGCAACTTAGACTGTTTATTTAAAGTGAAGCAGTTTTACAATGTATATAAAAACATATATAATTTTATTTACATACATTAATTGTATCGCTCATTGTATTTATTGTCAACTAGTTTTAGGGTTAGTAGGCATACTACATACATAAGCATATATACTGTCATTGAATGTGTTTTTAAAGAAATAATGGTCGGATTTTAAGGAAGTGATGTTTTTACGTATTTCAGCTGAATTGAATGAGGCCAGCTACAGTATAAATTGCAGTTGGCGCCTTTTTACTGTGTTTTTAGCCTCTGAAGAAGCTACATTGTTTTAGTAGCGAAAACGCTATTTAATTTTTGTCTACAATAAAATCGCGTTAAGGCTTTGTGACTGTCCTGACTGCTGAGCATTCTTTCCGTTTTTCCAAAGTGTGTCTTTACGTTTTTGCAAATTCTGGAACAATTACCTAGGTTTCCTACAGTGGGTAATCATAGGACTGTAGCTGAATGAGCAGAAGCACTTTTGCAGTTATAGTTCAGGGCAAATAAGCCTCCTGGTGTACATGAGGCAATTAATCTGACATGCCGTTTACATACCAAAAGGTTGATTGCACATACTTTAGGCATTGAAACTTGTATTTGTATATATTTGTTAAGATAGGTGAACTGGGTTTTATGTGCTGTTTTATCATCCCTAAGAGGTACATTATACTAGCCAAGTGTCACGTGATTTACCTGACTTGCCTTTTATAAAGGCCTTGAGTCGAATGTGAGTGCATGAAAGTGGAGATGAAAGGATGTGAGAGTGGTAATGCAGTTGTGGATCCTCATTATTATGACTCTTTGTGGATTTTTCCATACATAATAGTGCAGGTAGTAAGGTACTGCTTTTGTCTTGGTTTCCACAGGTGACCAGCGGAAGTTGGGGTCTCTCCCCAATACCAGCTGGTGTCAGTGTCTCTTCAGACATTGATGATGATGGTGGCCACAGTGAGGCACAGATGGCTTTGTTGGGGGCTGAATCTATCACAGAGGATAACATCCCTCTTCTGACCCCATTGTCACTGCACACATTCAGTATGCCCACACATACCATGTCCCCACAGGCCTCATATATGGGGCAGTCAGAGACACTGAACAGGTCAGTGTGGCAACTATGGCTTCAGTGAGTGTAGACACTAGCCATAGCCAGAGAGGTGATGAGGTCCCACACAGGCAGAGTTTCAGGGGTGTTCATAGGAGGACTGCTGTCCGTCCGCCACCTGTTGCAGGTGTCATATCACAGGCTACTCGGTGCATGTTTCGACCCATCACGGCGGCACATGCATGTTCTGAATGGAGCACCAGATGGCTTAGGGTTATGGATGCAGCACAGTCTGACATCTGTGACTGCCTCCACTGCATTGGGGACACCCTGGATACAGTTCACTGATGCAGTGGACAGATGGTGGGCTGAGACAGTGTCTGTCTTGGACTGCACTTTGTGCTGGAACATGTGGTTGGAGTTGGGCATTGGACCCATGGATGTAGGTCAGCAACACCATATGCTGAGAGTCCAAGCAGCCATGCACAGTTATGCTCCTGTAGTGGCAGTACATCCAGCACTACAGAGAGGAGTGTGCTGTCCACACCATGATGTGGCAGGCCATGGGCACATGGTCATGGGTGGTCCCATGGGGGACATGGTCCCAGCAGACAGCAGTCACAGTCATGTACTAGCACCATGTCTGACCTTGGGTATGGGGGTGCCAGTGCAACTCCTGGCAGAGCCAATTCCTGTGTTCAAGGCCAGAGACAGTGAATTGTCAACTCTACCATGTACGGTCCACAGCTGTCCAACATACAAATATGTAGGGCTAGCACTGAGCTTGACTGTGTACATACACACACTCACACACCACTGTCACATGCAGATCACCTACAGACACACATGGCACCTCTCCATGCTCCATCTAATCCACTCCCCTTCCTGACTCACACACATGCTGTCAACCGTTTGGGCCAGCCTAGGCCTCCAGCACCCCTATACATCATGCTGTGCAAGTGATGATACCTGTGCCACATCCCTGTCATCCTTCCCATCGATGCAGGGGAATGAAGCTATGTGTCTGATGCACATGGTGACTATATTACTTGACATATACCTGTGTTATGCAGTATTGTTTTGCATGCCATTTGTAGTGGTCATCAACATATACTGTATGCTGGCATGTGTCATGAGTATACAACATACTTTTGTGGACCTTATGTTGTATGATGTTGTACTGCCAGTACTGTTACACAATGATAGGTATGTCACAGACCTGTGTATGTTTCTGCTGCAGGAGTCTGAGGGGATAACCCATGGACACGGCAGTAGTGAAGCAGGGCAACATGGCATGGCAGCACAGCAGAAATATGACTTCATCAAGGTACAGCAGTATATGTGCATGGCTCCATAGGTGCACATCTATATGACATTCTACCAAGGACAATGGCAGTGGTCAGCATACTCATGCATTCATAATTTGTGATAAGGTCTGCTACAGGGCAAGGTGTGACCTTGCTGGAGTGCATATGCTGCTTATCTGTAGGGAGCATAGTAGATAGATGACTCACTGTAAGGACATTAACCTACTATGTGAAGTTAGTACTACATGTTTGTGGGAGAAATTTGTCTAGGAGACATAAACAAACCCTTGAAACAGGCCCTGCCGATTGATACACAGAGCACCTCAGTGCACCTCAGCACATCTGTTTGATTGGCTAGGTGGCCGTCATCTCAACACACATCTGCCTGAGTCCCTCTTGGACTAGGGCAATTTGTGCTGGTCCTGTACTGAAGGGTATACAGATGTCTGTGATTGTGAGAGCTGTATGGCCATTAAGCTAGTTATATTCACATGTCCTGTGGCCCCATAACATGATGTATACTGCTGTAACATCTTCACACACAAACATGGCCAAATTCTGGCTAGCACCACTTCCACTCACTGCATACATGACATGCCAAGGCACACACATACTGCAAGTTGGCTGTATACAGATTAGAACACTTACCTATGTACTGGTACACACTACAGATCACAGTACCTGATGCACACAGCACAACTCATGTGTGCTAGTACTATCAGTTTAGAACATATAATGCTTGTTGATATCAGCAAGCCTTGTGGTCAGTCATTTGGGAGGTCGCATCAATCACTACAAATAAAATGATGCAAAACCTACCTATGTCTACTTTACAAAGGTTATCATATGTATCCCATATGGATACACACACACACATCATGTTGGGCAGAGTGAGATTAGAACCCCTACCAATTTAGGCTTATACACTATAGATCACACTACTTATCGCACGCACCATGGCTTAAGTCTTGTTACTACACTGTCAGCTGGTAGTCTTAAGGTGGCTGATATCATCAGGCCTTGTAGAATAGGGCAGTGTAGAAGCCAGCAGCAGGTCACGGGCCAAAAAGTGCATAACCATTGCAGGTGGATAGCACATGAGGGCATGGCAGTTTTTTTGCAGGGGTATATACACACACACACACACACACACATGCACCAAATCACATGGTGTGAGATTAGAACCCCATACCTATCTAGGCATTATACACTATAGATCACAGTACTTATTGCATATACCATGGCTAAAGTCTTGCTACTACACTGTCAGCTGGTAGTCTTAAGGTGGCTGACATCATTGGGTCTTGTAGAATATGGCAGTGTAGAAGCCAGCAGCAAGTTATGGGCCCAAAAAGTGCATAACCTTGCAGGTGGATAGCCCATGAGGGCATGTCCTTTGCTTTGCAGGGTTTTATATATATATATATATATATATATATATATATATATATACACACACAAAGTGGGCTGCAGTGAGATTAGAACCCCTACTTATCTAGGCTTTAACACTATAGATCACAGTACGTATTACATACAACACAGGTTCAGTCTGTTGTATATGTGATTGCAGGCACAGTACTTGTGCATTACACAAACTAGGCTTGTGTTGAACAGCATCTGTGGCCTGCATAGTGATATAGGTTTGTACTGTTGTCTGCATCTAATAGCCTAGCAGGGAGATAACTGATGTTACCCTAGCTATATGTGTACAGTTACCAGTATGGCTATATGTGGCTGATAGGTGACACTTTGGGCATGGACAGTGTGCCCTGTCCATACATGTGTTGACACCATTATACATTACACCACCTGCTCACCTGTGTCTGTCTCCTTGGTGACATCCAGTAGGCACATGGGTCTATAAGTAAGTGGATTATGTACTGTTGTGCCCTTACTTTGGATACTTTGAGCAACATTATGGCTGTGTGATAGTGCAGTTTACTCACCATTATTAGGGTATGTCGAACAATGCAGACATCCACACACATATTTCTGTATATAACAGGGATGTATATATAAATGTAGCTCTGTGTGTATGACATCTGTATGTGTCCTGTAGATATATGAGGGAAGTCTATGTATCATGTTAATATATATAGCTATATATAGCTATTTGACACTACATACTGATAGATATACTATGCATATGATAGATACCGACAGATGGATATGTATATGTATATGTCTGTATGTATAGACATTTATACATATAGTTCATTTCAATGAAGGGCCCACAGAATTGCTCTCATTTTTACTAAGTGTATGGGCATGCCCAGTGGGACTGTCATTACTTATAATGTGACTCCAGCCCACACCTACCTGTATTCCAGGCCAGGATTTTATATGTTACAGACATTACCATCTGCCCCTGTTTATGCAGTACTGCACTTCACTCAAAATGTCCACAGCATTCCCCAGCAGTCTGCTGTACTAAATATGTGACTGGGGTTGGTAATGTTACACCACCAACAGACTGACAGTCTGCATACCTCTCAACTGTCCTGATTTTCAAAGAATGCCCAGAGTTTTGCCTCATATGTTTAGTTTGTTCCTCACACATTTATGGATTTCTGGTGCTTTATTGAATGTTGACATCAATACATTCTACTAACTACAGACAAACAATTGTGTGTCAGACTTTATATCCATCGGAATATATGTACTACTGCAACACCTTTACTTCTAGAAAGTTTGTATGACCAATATTTAAACTCTGTCCCTATGTTTGGGCCTTTGTCCCCCCATTCTTTCTGGCTTTGTCCAAATATCTTGCACTAAGACATTGGAAGGTATGACATTCTGTGAAAACACCAACATACTACTACCTCACATGTAAAAGATGTGAGTAATTCCAGATTAGACCCATCAATACCATCACCCATGCTAGCTTCGCTAGTCCACTGAGACACACAGGTCGCTAGAAAGAGAGGGGTCATCCATCACACATTCAACAGCATACATATGTACAGTGTTATCTTGCGTGAAGAGAGACATACAATGTATGAGTGGTATCTGTGTTACAGCCCTGAGATTGCCTGGTCTACTGCTATACCATAGCTGATATTCTGTTAAAGTTGTTATATGGCTACACCGATGTGTTGGGGGTGAAGGACAACAGCAAATGATCAGCTTGGGTAGACAGTAGTCCACATATCATGTGTGTCCACTGTTTAACAACTCCCTTGCCTGATGTCTTGAATATTCCAACCATGAGGCCTAGTGAAAATTAAGGAATACACACTATTGGACAGGATATCAGTTGTGTTATGTGGATGTTAACTCTGACCAAATAGCCCGCTATATATATTTTCTTGCATAACAGCAGCAGTTCCATACATACCTCTCAACCTGGAAACATCAAAAATCCTGACAAGGCCCATGAAAAATAGGTACAAATCTGTATGCTGATTAACATAAAATTTGCATACATAATTACATAACCCCACCCACTATAATGGAATTGTGGGATACCGACTCAAACAGACGACCAAAATATGGCAGCAGAGTCCACCTGCAGCCATTCCAATGTCCCATTACCTGGCTATTTCGCCCTATTTACCATAAACACAAGTGTGCATACTGCTTTACTTCTAGATTACAATGCACAGTCCTGTAACAAGTGCATAGCTGTATCTAAATTACAAAACCTCAAAAACATGTCCAGCACCTCAAACTACCTTCAATATCATGGGTTTATTACACCACATCCAAAACAAGATACAACAGACCCAAGTTTCACTAAACAGCTTCCTCATTGTTGTTATATAAATCCTTACAGAGCAATCAGTCTGCAAATCTGAAAATTACCATGGCAAAATATTTTTTGTATCAATTCTTTGGTAAAAGATTTTTTATTTTTGCTAGCCAGTGTCAGACATTTATATGTTCAATACAGATCTTCAGTAAGAATCAGAAATGAATTAAATACCTTCTCTGACCTGTTTCTTACTTCCTGAGAGTTAACTATTAACTATGTAGAATACCCCGAATTACCTTTTCCCTTCTAGTCAGTCTGTACATAGCTTCACTGTAGTAATGATACTGCCTAAGCTCCATATCTCTCTCACAAGTACCTGCTTCCTATAATATTTCACTTGGCCCTCCCCTTCCCCCATTATGTCATCTCATCTCTGCTGTAAAATGCTCCCTTATCTCCCTGCATTCACTGCCTCTTATGCCCTTTTCACTCTCTAATCCTTCTGTGTGAACTCTTCTTCCATTCAGCGTAATCTTCTCTCTCCCACTAGCTACATTGTTATCCTTCTCAGCACATGTCTACACAAAGCTTTTACGTCTGAAACTTCAGCTTCCTCAGCTTCTGGACTTTGCACTCCTAGGACATCTTTATATACGTACTCATTATATTCCATTTCATTGAGCTGTTAGTACTACTCTGATGCCCAATAATTGCAATCTCTTTGCACAATTATCATTATTAGGAAATTAGTATTCACCCACTACCTATTCCCTTAGGCTGCACAAGGAAATGGACCTTGACCTCAGTGTGTTTCTTCTATTCACAGTGTTTGAATAATTAAATGCATTCACAGCTTATTTACAAGATGAGATCTGTATTTAATGTTTTGATAATGCATGTATTGCTCTCAGGTGCACAGCAGATATTCACTTCTACTGTTCCTAAATAGTGCTTCTTTTTCTTTGCTTCTGTTATGCAAACAGACACACACACACACACACACACACACACACACACACACACACACACACACACACACACACACACACACACACACACACACACCCACACTCTGCCTCTGCTTGGAAATGGAAGTCTTCCGTAGGCAGTTTCTCAACAACAGTCGTGGACTCAGCAGCTCTTCCATTCCTCCGTAGGCATGGCAGTCAGACTTGGCAGCTCGCACACACACTCCTTTCCTTCTCATCGACAGCAGCATAGATCAGCCTCTGCTCCATTCCAGTCTTGCAGCACTCGCATCGCGGAAAGCATATATCCACCACCACGGAGCATATATGCACTTGTTCCAAGCTAAACATTTGGAACATTGAGCAGCTGGAAATGGACACTAGCTCAATTCCGACAGGCTGGCAACCATCTTACAGAGCTGACATCATCACATACGTGATGACATCAGCTCAAAAAGATGGGATTTAATTTTTAAAAACTAAAAGTGCCAGGAAATCAGGAATTAAGGGGTGTCACTCTGGAATCGTGGAACCCCATTATTTGGACCCCCAAACTCGTTTTTTACTGAGTAATTCAGTATGGTTGGAAGGTATGGCTCCATACATATGATACCTTATTATAGTAATCCTTACTATTAATGTGCAGGTTAGAGACTTACCTTGAGAACGCAGCAGTTGGCAGAACTGTAGTTCAGGGCTGACTCTGTGTGACGCAAGTGGTACACAGCCAATACATGGATAGGTACAGCACATGTGGGTTGCCTGACATCATCTATTTTATTATATGTATGTAAGTGGGAGTAAGGTGTCAGTCCCTGAGGCCCTAGGTTGTCAGTGTATGTGCTATGCATTGTCTCTTAGCTAATGTCAGGGCGTACTTGGCGTGCCTTCGTCTGCCTCTAGGGACATCATCAGGGGGCTCCTCCGAATCCTCCTGTGAGTGTGGCTGTGGTGATCTAAGCAATGGTGGGGGGATGTGTATCCCTTCCCTATGTTGATCCTGCCACAGCTGCTTCTGCAGGATCATATTGTGTAGCATGGCACATACTGTGAACATATGTGCACATGTGGCTGGAGAGTACTGCAGAGCTCCACAAGATGTATCGAGGCACCGGAATCGTGACTTCAGCAACCCAAAGACATGCTCTATGATGTTCCTAGTTTGTGCATGTGCCTCATTATGGCATCATCCGTGGGTGTGTCTGCATTTCTGATGGGTGTCATCATCCACGTTCCAGTGCGCAGCCAGCATCCCCCACAAAATGGCCGTGTGGGATGTCTCTCCTAGCAAACATCTGGTACAGCTGTGTTGAATGTCAGATATGGGAGTCGTGATAGCTGCCAAGGCTGCCAGTACACACATTCGTGAGAATGCCCTGGGCATTGCACACAACCTGGCAGTTGATGGAATGGTACCCCTTGCTGTTGACTTAGTTTCTACCCTCCTCACCAGGTGGTGCCTTGATGTGCACATGAGTGCAATCTATGGCATCCAGTACCTCAGGGTAGTGTGCTACATGGTATAAGTGTTGCATATTGCTGGCCCTCATGTCAAGGCTGAGGGGGAAAATATATTTGCTCACTGGTATGTGGTAGCATGGCATCCAGGAACTGGCGGAGTACCCTGAATGCTGACACCTGTGAGACCCTCCATCATGTCCCCAGTTGGTCTTTTGAAGGTACCCATGGCTATTATCCTAAGGGCTACACATACCTTTGTTTCAACTGAGATGGGTTCCCCTCTGTTGGCTCTGGGCCTGAGTTGAGGGCGGCAGAGCTCAGTGAGTTCTTGTAGTATGCCCCTGCCCACCCTGTAGCACTCTATAATCTCCAGCTCATGTAGCTCATTGAAGGTTACCCTGGGCCTGAACACTCTTCTCCTTCTCAGCCTAGGCCTATTGTCAGCAGCAGCAGCATTGACTTCAGCATCTAACACATACAATGTAGCAGACCTGCAGCAGCCCCTAGCATTCTTTCAGTTAAAATTCCCAAGTCTGTGCTCCAATGGTACACAGTATGGGGGCAAAATCAGATTGTAGGGTGTATGCATACTTTATAATGCTCTGCTGTAGGTGCTGCCTGTGTGATTGGCTACCTGTGATGCAGTGCTCCTGCCTAATATATCACTGACATCATTTAATGGTCCTAGTTGAAGTTAGACAAGGATCAACACTAATTAATACATCACTGGCTTCTTAGATAGTCTGAGCACTGCAGTGCACCATGCAAACACACACCCAGTAGGTAAACAATGCTTAGCAATCAGTGCACACTTCCCAAAACTTCCACACTCAGCACAGTGGCGTGCCACGTCAACATACCGAAATATGCGTTCCATAGGTAAACAAAGCTTAGACGTCAAGGCACACACACCCTCAGGCTTCCATGCTCAGCATTGCTGTTTGCCACACAAACAGGCACAACTAAGCTCCAATCAGCTCAGAAGTTATTGGATACACCCCCTCTTGATATCAGCCACCAACACAGTTCTCGCAGTACACAGAAAGGATATGTGGACACGGTTACGCCATTATGCTATTCAGTAACTCCACCTCATTTACATGAGGATCCTTGCTCACAACCTGGATACTACACACTTCCAAGTCCTTCCACATTAGCAACAGCACCAGTGCACCATTGTAGATACTGCATGCAGGGTCCTGTATTATATTTCTGTCTTATGATATTAATATTTGATTTTTCCACATTTTTTTAATAAGGCATGTTTGCGCACTGTGGCATGCCGAGCAAACATGCTAAGGTTATTAAAATAAAAAAATTATTTTAATATATATATATATATATATATATATATATATATATATATATATATACTGTAACTTTTGGAACACACAGAGGATAGTTTTGCTCATATCTGTGTTCTATGCCATTTTGGTCTATCTACCTATATTTTACAGCCCCTTTTGTCTGTCTATGGTCCTATACATGGAATTTTCCATGTACACTACAGACACTGACATGGGGTCTGCAGAGCTGCCTATCTGCTTGCTGGATCACTCTACCTGCCTCATTTGCATCTGATTCACCTGTTTATGAGGTGATTTGCATGCCACTGAAGTGTCCGTGTTGGCGCACTCGTGCGTACCGCTCAGCAGTGCTTACTGAATCTAAAAATGTTTGCACCCATGTTAGCAGTGCAGCACAATGCCTACACGGAAAGAAAATATGTAGACTTTATTAAATTCCCCCTTGTGTTTTTATATTTTGTTTTATTCTGATGAAGTGCAGTGAATGTTGTGAACAAAAGTGCTTAACTATTAACTATCTTGCTTTCTGGCTGCCATCAAATTGTTTCTTTGGTTGGTTTTGTTTTTTTAATACTTGACCTGCTGGCTGGTTTCTTTGTTGTTCAATTTATTTATTTGCCATTTGTTAACCGGGTTAGTCTGGCTGGGCAGGTGCCCTTTTTCATAATTCAGGGTCCTGTATTACATTTCTGTCTCATGATATTAATATTTGATTTTTCTACATTTTTTTTTTTTTTTTTTTAATAAGGCATGTTTGCACATAGATGTAAATAGAATCTGTGGGAACCCTACAGGAAGAATAATGCTCAGGAAGAAGTGAGTGAGAAGTGTAGTGAAACTAAAGGGAAGGCAAGAATTGAGCAATGTATGTAATGCTGGCGTAAATGAAAATTGTTAAAAAGAAAATATATGCGTATACTCCATGAAAATATATTGAAAATGTTGGTGTGGTTGTTTTCTATTAGTGTTCCTATACCCATGACAATTTTAAACAATGTCATGTTTAATAAAGAGGTTTTAAAAAAGAACCAGTCGGCAGAAAATTAATATGGTATCTGTCTCAGCAAAGAGAATGCAGATTTTATATTTTATTTTTCTACTTGAGTTATATTATTGTTATTATTATTATTATTTTAAGAAATGCCCCCTGAAAAGAGCTAAAATGGCTTAGAAGATTTTTTTACAATGGGTGCTCTAAAGGAGACATTTGCAGATGGTGACATATGACAGCACAGCTAGTGAGTCACATCTTGTATCATCTGGTACTGATGATGCAGTTGTGATGCACACAGTACAGAGCACATGCAAGGGAGAGCCATGAGAACTTCAGATTTCACTGCTCTGTCTCACCTACCATAAGTTTTGCAGCCTCAGAAATTATTCCACCCCTGAACTTACCGCAAACAGAGCTGTAATGAAGTCTGTGAGATCAGTTTATAGATCAGCTTAGATTAGCATTAGCCGACTGCAAAGAAAACTGTCTTAGTCACTTGTGTATATTCCAGCAAACAGGATACATGTTCTAACCTCTCTGAATGTAGAAGCCATGGGTATAGAAGAAGACAGTGATTTCAAAGCAGAAACAATTCAGCAGCATTTCTAGTTTCTTTTATATAATAATGTCTCAATAAATGCCACTATGTAGCCACAAAAAGCATCAGATGGCATGAAACAGAAAAACAGTCCAAAACTGTCTGAGATTAACACTGAACTGTCAGATTCACATCACCAAATGAATGTTTTTTCTTTGTGTGTGTGTGTGGGAGGGGTGGAGACATCAGGTCAGTAACGTATAATGTGTGCAGAAACTAACAGGAATACTGTAAAGGTACTGAGCACTAAATAAATTGTCTGATGGATTTTGGAAAGTTTCTGTTCTCCGGAATTATATGTACTCTTAGTTACATTCCTCTTAATTAACTATGATAGGCAGAAAAAAAATAATAAAAATGTCTGGACTAACTTTCCATAAATCTATTGTTACCAACATCCATCTTTCACAATCTCATGAGCAGAGACTGCTTACTAAAATTCTTCCATTGCAACAAGTAAGATTTCCAGATAGCCATAATCCAGACTATAAATAAATAAATATACATGCCCTAAAAAATCCAAAGTGCATTCATCTGGAAGACACATTTCTGCAGAGGAGTCAAGTACAAAGGTAGATTTGGGATTAAATAGTAGTAGCCTTGAATAGGGTCTTGATTTGGTATAAAAAAACTAAATGTTATGGAGAAAGCTCAGACCAGTGTTGGGGGATATGTGTGGAATTTTATTGTCTTAGTAGTAAAGTCTAGTGCTATGGACATCACGCGGTCTTTCTGTCTGTCTCTCTCTGCTTGGAATCAGCAGTCAGAACAAAAAAAAATCACAACATCAGCAGCTCATAGCAGGAGAGACCGCATTTGTTGGATTCTCTTGCGAGAAAGGAAAATGTCATGTTTCCTGACGGGTTCTACTTTGGCCCTGAATTTATCCCCCACCTACAAGACTTACAAATAGAGTTCTGTTCAGTGTAAACATGATATGGACAGGTTTGACACCACACTGACAAGATTCAGGTTTAGGTGTTAGAGGCAACATCTTTGCTGAGAACTGCTATAAATATCAACCATAATGTGATGCTCAAGGTACCGCCAAAGAAAACAGCAGAGTATACCACTGCTGCCATACACAGAGGCCAAATGATATGAAGTGGTATAGAGCATAATGATAACGAAATCATATTAGACATTGTTGTCTAATACATTTATAAAATGGTACAGCAGTTGTGAACAACCAAACCCTCAAAAATATTTACAGTGCCTGACAGACGTCAAAAGGGCTGAAAAAAAGTTTTTTCACTATACTGGATATAACCATGTTTGACTCCTTTCTGAACTAAAAAAGAAAGATAGCATATACAGCCAATATCAATATAGATTGAAGCTGGTTGATCAGCTTGAAGGTAAGTGCCATAGTGAATGTGTCAGTGCAGATACTGATTTTTGTCTTTTAGGAAAAATTTCCCAGCAAAATTACCACTAATACATATGAGAATGAAATGAAGAAACACATGTTGGCCTTCGTCTACCAGAGTCTAATCTGGGTGTTAGCAGCAGTTCAGAGATGAAGAGGGCATACGTAAAGGCACATATAAAATTTGGTATTGGATTCCTGTGTAGTACTTTATGTTAAACAAATTTTAGATACTACCACACCAAAACAGTATGGAAGACATGAGATGCTAGAATCCTCTCTCCACTGAATAACTGAACAAATACAGTGGAATCCATATATACATATATATTTTAAAACAAAAACCACCTACTGGAGAACTGCAATCCAATCTTTAATAACACAGGTTGACCTAGGTTTCGTCCCAACCTTTAGGACTTCTTCAGAACAATGGCAAATCACACAACATTCCCTTATATACACCCACCCATTATTTAATTATTCCATTAGGACTAAAATGAATGAATAAAACAAACATTAATAAAATACAATATAAATACAATTACATATATCTATTGGAATAATTAAAACAATTACAAACATTTCATTATATCAAAACTTAATTAATTGTACACTATTTTCTACCTAAAATGTACTTTAATTTTAATATGGGAGCAATGCTAACACTATCATTTATACCAGGAAAATTCAAGGCATCTAACCTTAATTGCCATTTTAATTCGCAGATGTCTAAATACAGATCTAATGTCCTTCCCTGCATGTTTTGATTGATCTGCTGAATGACACAAAATCTAAAACCATGTCCATGGTATTGCCCAATATGTGGATAAAAACGACTATAGTGATGCCATGTTGGGTATGTTAGAGGATACGTATGAAGAAAGCAGTATCAATGAAATTCACATTGCATATTTGAAATTGGATTTGTTAATAGATGACTTATTATTTCGGGGGCAAATAAATTAAATTGAACATAGTTATTTAAGAAATGATAACCCTATGGTTAGTAACATCTTTGGTATACCAAAATTGCATAATGGGTTAGATAATATTAAGTTTAGGCCCATAGTGGATGGCAAGCGGAGCAAAACATGTTTTATAAGCAAATATCTTGATTGCCATTTGCAAAAAGGGCTGGCAGCGTTTGCATACATCACCAAAGATTCATGGAATTTTTTGGACAAACTGAATAATATAATTGTTACAGAGGATACTATTTTGCTTACGGTGGATGTATGCAATTTATTTTCTGTTATCCCTCATGAGGTAGGACTAACTTGGTTGGAGTGTGAGCTGAGAAAAACGGGCCTCTATGACCAGGATCAGATTAATGTGTTTGTAACTTTAATGGAATCAGTATTATGTAATAATTTTTTGTATTTCGAAGGACATTTTTATAAGCAGGTCACAGGAGTGGCTATGGGGGCTACATGTGCCCCCATTTATACCAATTATGTTATGTCCTTCTGGAAGCAAGAGTATGTGTTTCCTAATAAATTTAAAAGCTATATAAAACAATATACGTGCTTCCTGGACAATATTTTTATTGGATGGGAGGGCAATGTGGAGCAGCTTGAGGCATTCCTGGATTTCATTAATAATTCTGTAGAATTTTTCAAATTTACTTATGAATATAGTACTGAAATGTTATCATACTTGGATGTAAATTTGGGGGTGGACAAAAAGCGGAAGTGTTTGAAATCCGGGATTTATAGAAAGGCCACTTTTTCAAACTCATACTTAGACTTTAGTAGTTGGCACCCTCACCATCAAAAAAGATAGATTGTTAAGGGTCAAATGGTGAGGGCGACAAGAATGGTAAATGACTATCAGGAGTTTATTAACGAACTGGAATTCATGATAGGGATGTTTACAAGAAGGGGGTACCCTGAGGCTTTATGTACAGCTATTAAAGATGAAATTATTTATAAGCGAGAAGTGAGTGTATATAAAGCCATTTTGACTGGGGTATCAGTGGGAGTAGCTGAAGGGATTTCAGAAGCTGAATTATGTTCCAATCGTCAAGATGGAAGGAATGAGGGGCTATATTTTGTCATCATATTTAACCAGGATGCTGAATGGTTTATACATGCAATTTGGAAAAATTGGGGTTTGTTAAGATTGGATAAAAATGTAGATGAAAGGATGGGGGCGGCTCCCAAAGTTGTTTTTAGGAGAGATAGATCATTTAAGGACATTCTTGAGAAGGCGTCCTATAATAATACTGCTAACACCAGCCGACAATTGGGTGATTTCAAATGTGGAAGGTGTAGCACCTGTAAGCACATAATGGAAACTGGACATCGTATCAGGTTCAAGACTGATACATATTTATTCAGGGACATTTTAATTGTTATAGTCAGAATGTGGTGTATTTAGCTAAGTGTAACGAATGCCCTGCATTTTATATAGGGAAAACCTGTAGATGCCTCAGGGAGAGAGTGAATGAACATTTGCTGGATATTAGGCATGTTAGAACTACCAGTGCCCTAGCTAGACATATTGGGCAATACCCTGGACATGGTTTTAGATTTTGTGTCATTCAGCAGATCAATCAAGACATCCAGGGAAGGACATTAGATGTGTATTTAGACATCTGCGAATTAAAATGGCAATTAAGGTTAGATGCCTTGAATTTTCCTGGCATGAATGATAGTGTTAGCATTGCTCCCATATTAAAATTTAAAGCACATTTTAGATAGAAAATAGTGTACAATTAATTAAGTTTTGATATAATGAAATGTTTTTAATTGTTTTAATTGTTCCAATAGATATATGTAATTGTATTTATATTGTATTTTATTAATGTTTGTTTTATTCATTCATTTTAGTCCTAATGGAATAATTGAATAATGGGTGAGTGTATATAAGGGAATGTTGTGTGATTTGCCATTGTTCTGAAGAGGTCCTAAAGGTTGGGATGAAACCTAGGTCAACTTGAGTTATTAAAGATTGGATTGAAGTTCTCCAGTCGGTGTTTTTTGTTTTATGGCATTGTAAGTGTTGGTATTAGTTGACATATATATGTTAGTTTTACAATCAAATGTTTGAAAATCACCTTACCGTCATTCATAAGGTTAAGGGTAAAGGTGTAAAAGTTTAAAATTGCGAGTGGAAATCCCGTAACCTCTGAAATGTCGACATGTAGCTTGCATTTGCAGTTTTGAGTGTTGCTGTTTCAGCTGGATCGCACTACAGTGGGGATCAGGAAAAGTACCCTTTTCCTCAGTGTAATGCAATCTTGGCATTAGAATATATAATTAGCAGGGGGTGTGCTAGTAAATCTCCAGATGTCCATTAATGTCAATAATGTCAAATTTGATATACTGACATTACCACATTTAGATTTGTGAGCGAACAGTGTGCACATTTTCGGCATTTCGGTTCGAGTAAGTCATTACTCACAAAACCGATTTGCACATCTTTGATAGTAAACCTATATTTTATTGCAATTTATTTTCAGAATAATAATGCATATTTGACTGTTTTATTCCAGATAACTTTCTATAAATATTTTTATTTTTTTAACATTTGTTGACTGGGAAAGTCCGACTAGGACAGAGCCTATTTTCAGTGAAGGCCAAGGGAGAAATGCTCCAGACGCATGTCTTTGGAATTTGAATAAATATTGAACAAGTTAATTTCATGCCCCTCCAAACTGTTCTGTAGATGTTTCAGAAGTGGTTTAGATCTCTAAACTGAGTATTTCTGATGCTATTTGACATGCTGATGTGCAATAAATTCATCAGTAATGGGTCAGAGGATGCCTTGGATGCCAGACACAGGTCACCTCTTAACAGTCTGTAGGATAGCTAGTATAGTGACAGAGCTTTGAATCAGTCCATGTAGGACATGTTGTTTAGACCATGTATTCTTTTAGTAAGATATCTCCCTGGACATTCCAGTTGTTGCATGTGCCTGGACAGGTACATGCCAAAGGGGGCATTATATTCAATGATTGTCTTAATGAGAACTGAGTAACGGGCTACAATGGTATCACTAAATCTAGACACAACCCTTTATTTATAAGCTTTGAAATACAGAAGGACTTTCTTACAACAATGGGCACATGGTTAAAAGTTGCCAAGTTCCCAAATCTCTGGGTCAACTCTTAGGGATGTATTGCCAATGTGGGAGTTCCATGGGGTAGATGACTTCTCAAAGGATACAATAATGCATTTTTGGCATTTAGTTTCAGCCCACGATTTTGGCACCAATTATTTATTTAGGACAAACCTTTCTTCAGGATGGCAAAGTCATTTGGGGATTCAATGACTGCTCCTAAATTGCAGCCATCTGCAGACTTAGCCAGATTCAGTGTTCCGAAGAGGGGTCTCTTGGGACTTTGTCAAGGCCAAAGATGTATGGAAGATGTCCCTGAAAACTGGACAAGGAACAGGACATATTGCTCTATAAAAAGAAACTGGCAGAATTATTCCTATTGACTTTACTGAAAAGTGTATGTTGAAAAGAAAACAAGACTCATTCATAAGTACTTGTTTGTTAACTGGCCAGTTTTGAAGAAGACAACATGTATTCTGGAAAACTGAAATTGCTGAGCGGAACTTTGGGAATGAACCTATGAGTGCATCAATGACCATGTTTCTGTTATGTTAATCCCAATTTTGTGTTTTCTTTATAAATACATTCTATTTCAAAACTGAGAAATTGCCTCCAAAGACTGCTCTTATTAATTCAAGCATGTACTGGCATTTGCAACATTGGTGAATCTTTTTTATAAACTGTAAATTTTCAAGTTACCTGAAAGTCCTCTGTAAATATTAATAGTCCAATCCTGTCTCCAGTTCATTCACTGAGATGTGAAATCATATCTTGGCAGTAATTTTTATTGTTCCAGAATGAAATGGCAGCAAAATGATATTACACAAGAAATTAATCTAAAGTGGTATACTATAAAGACTAACTTATATACATGAAACAAAGCCCAGGCCAGCTTAGGTGGCACCTTTTGGAATATTCTTTCCAATCATAATTCATATTCTTAAACTGATAGTAACATCATGCAATCATTGCCCAGCAATGGCTAAAACTGTTGCATTTTAGAATGTTTACAAACTCTGAGCAAATTCCTCATAATCTCCTGTTTCTTTTGCATAAACAATGATGCATTCATTATAGAACATATAATAAAATCAAGAACAAATACAATGGCAGACTGACTATGTTTTTAACTGCTTTTTCTAGTTTCTGTAGTATGTCTGCAGAGGAAGTTAAGGTCCCCAACAGCACATCCTGAAGTCAAAATAGACATATTATTGAAGTTCAAGAAAAAAGAGAAGTAAATGAACTTGCATTCGGTGATATATATTTTCATAGCTGCCTAACATAACTAGTTTAATCCAGGACTACATAAAAACTATGCCAAGTGAGAAAGTAAATTTGAAATCTTGTTGAATGCCAGAAGTCCAGAACCAGTCATTTAAGAAAATGGTACAAAAATGCTTAGACTTAGGGTCACAGAAGAATCCCAAAGTAAGTAGAATAGCCCCACTGTACTGGTACCCAAACACAGTGGGAATGTAAAATTTTGCAACAACTTCAAAAAATTAAATGGCATATCTAAATTGTATTCATATTCCATGTCCTGAGGGATTGATCTGTTTGAAAAAAAAATGGGCAAGGCTATGTTTCTGTCCACTTTAAACCTAACCAAAGGTTATTTGTAAATTCTACTTGCTCCAGAAGTCAGGGAAAATGGCATTTTCCACACCAAATGGACTCCTCTATTACCTGCTTGTACTCCTGCCTTTTGGTCTCCATAGAACACCTGCAACATTCCAGATGGACAAAATTCTTAGACCCTATACCAGATGTGCAGTAGCTACCTGGATGATGTAGCAATATTTTCTGAAAAATGGAAAATCTATCTGCCTTAAGGCAAGCTTTCTAAATTCAGTATTTCCAGCTAGGTTGACTCCTTCCTAGCCAAGTGCAAATTAGACATAGCAGAGTCCTGCTATTTGGGCTATATAAGTGCTGAAGAAAAAGTAAAAACCACAGGCTGAGAAAATTGAAGGAGTTCACTATTGGCCCATGCCAATCACTAAGACACAGATTTTGGCTTTCTTTAACAATACTTTATTGAACAATCACACCTTCAAAAACAAAGAAAGTAAAGCAATTCACTTACAATAACTACTTTCTATTTAAGAAATACAAAGAATATAATATTAATACAACACATTTTATCAGCTTTCAGTTGTATTATTCCACTACTAAATTATGGACAGCACTACATATTAAAATCTTTTAATTGTGAAATACTTTGTTAAAAAAAACATAAAATAACTCTGTTTTTGAATGATGTGGAGAAAAAACAGATGCAGTTCATTGCATTTTTGCACAGCCATATTAAAAGGGGCTATCATTTATTGGAATATCATTGCTGGTTTTCTGCTGTGGTCAGCAGGGCCTCTTCTTCTGCAAAGTGTTTCAGTAAGTCAGCTAGAGCTTTAAAGAAGTCCTTCTTCCAATTTCAGGAAATAACCTGCTTAAAATGCATTATTATGTCATTTGGGAAATCATCTATCCCAGGAAACTACCACATTGACAATATGCTTCTAAGTGTTGACCCAATTGTTTGGGATTTGGGAACTTATGTGGACATTGACCTAACTTTTGACCAGCAAGTGTCCATTGTTGTAAGAAAGTCCTTCGATGTTGCACAGATTATAAACATAGGGATTGTGTCTAGATCTAGAGATGTCATTGTCTCCCTCTACTCAGCCATCATTAGGCCAGTCATTGAGTACAAGGCCCTCTTTAGTATGTATCTGTCCAGACACATGAAATAGCTGGAATGCCCACAGAGATACCTTACTAAAAGGATAGAAGGCCTGAAGAACATGTCCTAAATGGACCCACTCAAAGCCCTGTCACAGTACACACTAGCCAACAGACTACTAAGAGGCTACCTTTTTCTGCCATACAAGGTATCTAATGACCTAGTACTGGTACATTTACTGCACATCAGCATGTCATATGGCATCAGAAATGCTCAGTCTAAGGATCTAAACCTCTTCTGCAACATCAACAGAATGGTTTGGAGGGACAGGTATATTTCATAGAGCATACCATTGCTCTGGGACGGACTCCCCATCCACATAAAACAAAGTTCATCCCTATCCATATTCACATGCAACTTGGATCTATGGATGGGAATCAGAAAACTTACCCCAGGACTGTCCCCTGTACTACTAATTGACAAAGGCAGCTCTTAAATGCTTTATCACATGCATGGGTTCCATCAGATTATCTGTGGTATGATCCCAATTATTCTCATTAGGGGTAATATGTAAGTACTGACCATGGGATGGGTACGGTCAATCTCCCACCACTTGGGATAGGTTAATTTGAGCACAAAAAGGGAAGCTGGCTAGGCTTAAAATGGCCTGCAAGGGCAAATAGTCTAGGACTTACTTATGGACATATGAACCCTAACTAACATCTTTATCAGAAAATCGAATGCCCTTTCTTGTTTCTTTCATTTCACTCATTCTTTGCACTCGACAAAATAAGGACAGTGAGGACCTAACTCTGCCTTGCCACAACTCATCTAAGCAACCATGAATCTCATGTTTGAATTGCCGTAGTTGTGAGCACTCCTAAAAGATGTGTCCCCATGACCCCAAGACCCTTTCAGAACATTTCCAGCTTTTTCACTGGAATCAAATATATAACATGTAGGAAACGTAGTGTGCAAAAATATTTGCGGAGGTATTTCCACCCAAAGTTCCTGGGTTTTCTAATCTTGTTGCCTGCTTGGGAAGTTAACATATCAGTTTGTAAATATTTCAGGGAGATTAACTTACCTAAAAGTTCTGCCCACCATCTTTAAAATTCCTGGGGTCTTAATCTCATATAGCAGCTTATAAATTCTATTAACCATACCCTTTGTACTCATACTTGTGGCCCTAATATCTTGCATCAATTGAGCCCACTGAGCAGAGTCTTTTTCATCTCCTTCCGCCATAGCTATACTGTTATACACTCTCTTGAAATTACTATAAATCAGATCATCTTCTGATCCTGCAGTACATTTCACCTGAAATCTTGTTCAAGCCAAAAATGCTGAGATTCAGTTATGTGGTCCCACCATTCAGTCTCCTTATGCCTAGTCAATCGATCTTCTTCTTCTTTTGGCTTTTTCCCGGTTAGGGGTCACCACAGTGGATCACCTGTCCGCTCATGATTGGCAGTGGAGTTTTACGGTGTCAAGTTGCCAGCCTGGTGCCCAACCTTCCACAGAAGGCACACACATACACGCACTCACTCCTAGGGCCAATTTAGAGTGTCCAGTCCACCTATAGCATGTCTTTGAGATGTGGGAGGAAACTGGAGCACCCAGAGGAAACCCACGCGACCACAGGGAGGACATGCAGATTCCATACAGAAGGCACCCCAACCAAGGATCGAACCGGAGAACTTCTTGCTGTGAGGTGGCAATGCTAACCGCTGCACCACCATGGCCGCCCCATGCCTAGTCAATCAATACACTATCAAAAACATGGCAGCATTAATTAATTGATATTACAAATTGCTCTCCTTGTGTCTAGTCAACCAATGCATTATATGTATAAATACAGTATGCGTACATCTGGAAGCCATGTCTTAACCAGTGCAAATAACCATCTTTGTGTAGCTAGACTTGACTTATTCAATGCCCAGTTATAGGCATTTGAAATCACTCTAAGACTGCTGGAAGTTACATCCCTGTCTTCATCTGGAAGGCTGAAATGGGATCTTCCTTCCATGACAATAAAATCTATTTAGCTAACTCCTTCAATTCAGAATTACTTCATTCAAAATACACAAAATACTTTTTATTGGGCCACCGTCTAGTAATGATTGACGACCAGAACTCCCACTTCCCCCAACTTGCTAAGTAATAGAAGCTTCTCCCAATACATCCTTGGACTTTCTTAATGCCTTGAAAATAGGTTTTGACCAGAAAAACAGGAATGGCCAGGAATATGTACAAAAAAATCTGAAACCACAAACTCATGAATCCCTTTAACCTTTTGATGCAGGTCAGGGTACATTAATTGCTAGGCATTTACTAACCCAGTATATTTAAGTCTAAGTTCATCATGTAATATTTGAATTTAATTGGATAAGTTAGGAGCCAAGTAAACACCACTTTATACAATCCTTTTGCCAAAAATATGGATATTTCTGTTGTAAACTCTTTGAAGGCTTGTAATTAACAGATTGCCTGGGATTTGCCAACATTTACCTTTTAGTCCGCCATGTGATGAAATTCCTTCAAAACACCAAATAAACTTTCTAAATGGCTATTTTGCTCCCTTAAAAAAACAATATTATCTGCATGCAAATCTACTTTATCTGGGCTTCCATGACAAATCCCTTAACCACCTCCCTTTTGCAAAACCACAACCAGTGAATGCAAATAAAGTGCAAAGAGAGGTAGGTGGAGAGGGCACCCCTACTTAAAATACTGGGGCAAAAGGATTGTATAAAGTCCTTGGGTGCTTACTTGGCTCCTAATTTATTCAATTAAATCCAAATATTGTGTGATGAAGTTAGACTTAACTGTATTGGGTTAGTAAAGGCCTGGCAGTTAATGCACCCTGACTTGCATCAAAAGGTTAAAGGGATTCAGGTGTTTGTGGTTTCAGATTTTTATTACATATTCTTGGCCATTCCTTTTCTTCTTTGCCCCAGGACTTTACTCAAAACTTTTGGAAAGCTGAACATTCACTTTTACTTGTGCTATTGCTCCATCATGTGTATTCTGTATTAATGTTACGAACTTAAAAGGAAAGTTAAATCACCTCAATAATTCCAAAAGATACTTCCAATGCACTCTGTCAAAAACTTAAACTTTTTCAGGAGCCAGGTTTAACACCAGCAATGGCCTCTTACTGAGCTTTCTGACATTTGAACCTTAATGGTATTATCAAATATCTGCTTCTCAGTAACAAATCCGCACTGATCCATGTATATCAAACTGGGCATAGCTGATTCAAGCATGGGCGACAACACAGACATGAAAATTTTGTATTCCTGATTGAGGAATGATATTGTTCTGTATCACTCCACCTTAATGCAATCCTTGCCTTCTTTTGGCATAACAGAAATGATTGCTTCCCTCCAAGAATGTGGAACCTCTTGATATTCTAATGGCTCATTCAACATTTGTAATAATTTATTCATTCCTGCAACAATTTCAAAATCAGCCCATCTAGGCATAGTAGCTTTGAACCTGGCAATTTCAGGATTACACAATGCAACTCTTCTTTTATGGCTATAGCAGGGTACCCCTCTATTCATCTAAAATGATGAACCATATCATGCATAACTCACACATTATATTCACCATCCATTTACCATCTTGATCTTGTACATACAGGTTTTGTAAAAGTTCTGAACAGCTCTTATTATAACCTATGGTTACCACCAGTCTTTTGAATTTCCCGGTCTCTTATTCTGTGCACAATTCTTTCAATTTTAACTGTCTCAGTCAACTGCTAAATATATCCGCCTTTTAGGCAAATCACCCAAGAAAGCTTTCTTGCAATACTACCCCATTGAAGTCCAACTGCTTCTGAACTATCTTCTCTAGTTCCTTCTGACCCTTTTCTATTTCTTTTTTTAAACAGTCTATGCCCCTTACTAAGAGTATTGAGTTATCAGGCTAGCTCTATGATATACTGGAATAAAGCCCTTACTATGACATAGATGACCCACCTTTGAATAGTTGCTCAACCCCCAGGAGAAAGTCACAGGGGTGGAAGGAGAGTGCTCTGGCTTGCCATATAGGTGATAGTGAGAGCCCTAGGTGTTACACCTGTGAAGTATAGGCCTAGGGATCACATCCTGCCATGGTGCAAACAGATAAGTAGAGGAGGTTCTGCATGCAGATGCACATTCTACTTGGAGAGCAGCATGCAGCTGAACTCACTGAACCACCGAAGGGAGGGCGGGTGCTTTGCCTGGGCAGACAATAGACCATTCCACTGGACCTGCAAGCTGGCCTACTCCCTAAAGCCTGACTCACCCTTGAGGAAACAGATAGGCTGATGGGCCTCTCTCACTAAGCCCAGGAATGCCTGACTCTGACCCTTGCAAAATGGAGGGGCTGAGTGAGTGCAGGCAGGGAAGCCACTGGATAAGGTCCTGTGAGAAAGCAAGAAAGGCTATTGAGCTAGTCTAACACCTATAAAAATGAAGTCTTTAGCATTAACAGGAATATTTTTGTTGTTTTTTTTTTTTTTTTGTTAAAAAATCATAAATCTGAGCTTCTTTTTTGTATTGCTGCTTTTACTTACCTTAATTGTCAGTGCCCAGCAACCACAATCACCTCCTTCATTGTTTTTCCTGCATGTTTTTGCCTCCAACCATCAAGCCTTCACCAAGTTAGATAAGGTTCCTAGCGAGACTGTAACATAAGATTAGGGCAGAGCTGTCCAGTTGGAGCCATCATTCAGGCAGCCATGTGAGTATTTAATGCCCTTATCAACACTGGTAGTGAAGGCAGTTGTGATGGCCTAGCCCTGCCCCTGTGTAGGGTAAAATACAATCCGCATCAGAGCACAAGAATGTCTTCACCATGAAATTGCATGCTTCACTATATCTATAATTAGTGCTATCACCAGGCAGTGGTTTGGTGAATATCCACACACAAATTGCACATTTGCACCACTGCCTCCCCTGTGAGGGACTATGGCAGTGTGTGGCTGTCTCCACTCTGCTCCCCCTCCCCAGAATGGGCACAGTCATCCTCCCCTGTCTGCTCTGGCAAGTGCCTGAGCTGCTAATTCAACTCAGGGTGCCTAAACCATATTACATGCTAAATGGTCTCATTAATTCAGTGCAAAATATTGTATAAAGAAAGAAAGAGGTGATGTATGTGTGATATAGGTATCTTTGTTAGCCTCATATGTGGTATAGTAAGAGTTTCTCTCTGTGCATACCTTTGCTGCTGTTGCAACATAATACTTTCAAATAATGTGCAGTCGTTAACTTTACTAGTGCATGTTGTCTTTGCATGTATGGCAAGCAAGATATTCTTCTTGACTGAATACTTTCAGCATTGTTAAGCTGCTTAGAATACATACATTTTATTTTCTCATACTTTTGCCTCACAGACTGTGTAATGTGCACTCAGTTTTATCTACTGAATGATGACATGACATAGCCTCAAACTGTCCCATCCACCTCTCCAGCACATGCGCATACTTATAGGGCACACACATTAGTTTACTGTGGACAACACCTTGAACACAGAGCCAACAAGAAACACAGAGATAACTATGCCATCACAAGCCCTGTAGCCTACAGAACTTTAATACCACGGGTACATAATACAATGACTGGGTGTTGTAATTATTCACATGAATGCTGCATTTATGAGCATCAGTCAAATTTCATAAAAAGTGTGACCAAACTATAGTAACGTTACATTTTTGAAGTCCTTGTACATTTGTCCCAGTATCCAGTAACTCTTGGTTTATCTAAGAATTACTGTGCCAGACCTTTAAAATGTTACTCATTACAGATTCAATGTATTTCTTCAATTTATGCTTTTAAACTGCAAAACATATATTTTTATTTAAAGTTTAATATTGTTTCATACATTTAATATAGTACTTTTATTGTTGACTGCATGTTTTATTTCATTTTGTCTTAGTTGATAAGTGTCAAAGACTTTTGAAGATAGACACTAACTATATAGATAATATAACAATTTTGTCTGTTCTAATTCAATAAATGTCTGACATTACTCAATCAAGTTAACTACCTTAAGTTTAATACAGCACTAACATATTCCAGTA
Organism: Protopterus annectens; assembly: GCF_019279795.1. Classification (NCBI taxonomy): domain Eukaryota; kingdom Metazoa; phylum Chordata; order Ceratodontiformes; family Protopteridae; genus Protopterus; species Protopterus annectens. The sequence goes on along the minus strand of NC_056741.1, from coordinate 788,053,989 downwards.
TAAAAGATTTGCTGGCCATATTCCATTACCAGTGCTGTTCTACACATTTCCTACTTTTTATTAGTTTTGGTTTGTTTTATTTCTCATCTTTGGTCAGCCTTATTACACCAAAAATCCTAACTTACGTTTCTAACACATCCGTTGTTTGTTTCACTTTTATCATGGGACTATGTATTTTTCTTTTTTTACTTTACATGTTATAGTTCTTTCTTCTTCTTCTTCCAAATCTCTGTTGTATTCAGCATTTGGTATTACACAATATTCTGCTTAGAGCATCAGCAATTAAAAAGCAATTTCTCCCCAAGACTTGCTTGCTTGTTGGCATTGGTTAAGTAATCAGTTTCAACCATATAATTTTACCTCTTGCTTTTCCTTCCTATTTTGTGATGATTCAGTAAATTGTAAGGCGGATATATGCTTACAGATGTTAACTTGCCAGCAGTTATATCAACCTGAATTTTAAGGACTGCTGTTAATACTATAATTAACTGCTTTATGTCATTTTCCTTTGGTCTCAGTGGGAATGGCACAATGCACTCTTGTGCTGTTTGCAGTTGCTATGCTTTTGTTTTATTCCATCAACACATATTTCCTTTGAAAATGAAGTCTGCTTCCTTGGTGCTTATACTTGCCTCTCTTTTGTATTCTACTCGGCACATGCTTATTTGTTCATTTTTATTTGTAGATTTACAGGCATTAACACTATTAAATATAGTCCACTTCCTCTGATGCATGTCATACCTGAAACTAGTCTGCTTTGGTCAGTTCATTTACTTATATTCATGGGGGGATGAGATGATAACACTTTTGAACACAGGGCGAATAGAGGACAGTAAAGAGTCAGCTGCAGGAATACTGTCTATGCCCAGTTTCAGATGAGTCTTGGACAAAACTCCTGCTTTCTCCATTTTCTTGTAAACCAGTCATCTACATTACACTATTGTGTGTGTGTGGGTGGAGGGTGGGGGGTGGGGGGGGGGTGTTTTGCCCTATTGCTTGTTGACCATCGTGCCTCATCCAGTTAAAGCTAATTGTATTGATTTTCCCATGCAGAGTAAATCTAGCAGGGAACAGAGCTGTCTGGAGATGTCTTCATTCAGGCAGCCATGAGGGTGCTTTGTAGCCTCAATAGCATCCTGGCAATGAGGACACATTCTATGGGCATTAATCCCTCCCCTGGCAGGCATAAGCAACCAGTATGAATACCCTCCCTGTGAAAGTGCATACTCCCATGTTTCCATGATAAGGGCTACCTTGTTCATATGTTCATAGGTTCATAGGTTCATAGGTTCATACTAGGCTATCTGCCCTAGGGCATTTATAAGCCTAGCCAGAATGTGTTTGGCTTTCGCCACCCATTTTAAATTTATTTTGCTATGCCCTTTTTCGAGGTTAGTATACTGTGCCTCTGTCTAACAGTGACACAGAAGTGATACCTGGGGAAAACCTACGATCTCCCATCCACTCATCAAGATTCCTCTTGAAGAGAGTCAATGAGGGACTCTGCCTAACCTGGACTGGGATTTTATTCCAGAGTGAAGGGAGCCTCTGGGTTATGAATCTGTCCCTCCAACATGTCCTATTTATTTCAGTGCTGAGGTTCAAGTCTCTCGAGCGCGTAGCTCGATGGGATTTGGATTTTCTGAGGTGCAGCATGTCCATTAATTCCGGGTTGGACATGGCTTTATACGTCAGGCACAGATCGCCTCTGAACAGGCGGTATGCCACTGAGTAGAGCTGGAGTTTCTTTAACCGGGCAGCATATGGCATCTGTTTGAGCCCTTTGATCCTCTTGGTGAGGTACTTTTGGGGTCTTCCAAGTTGCTGCAGGTGTCTGGTAAGGTACATCCCAAAAGGGGCATTGTACTCAATTATGGGCCTGATGAGGGATGAGTAAAGAGGCACGATGACCTAGATGTGAATCCCTTCATGATTAGGTGGGCTATATAAAATGTCTTTCTAACCACTTTGGCCATGTGGTCGTCAAATGAGAGATTGCTATCAACTTGGGTCCCCAGGTCCCTAATTACTTCTTCTGTACTTAATGGATTACCACCTATGTGGTAATTTGTGAGCACTTTGTTTTTGCCAAAGGGGATGACTATACTCTTTTGGCATTTAGCTTGAGGCCATGGCTCTGGCACCAGTTGTCTGTTTCTATGAGGCCCTTTTGGAGGATGCTTGTGTCGGCTGGAGAGTCGATTATGGCCCAGTTTGCAGTCATCTGCGAACTTGGTCAGCCACAGTCCTTCCGTGTTGGCCTGTACCTCCGAGAAATATATATCGAACAAGAGAGGTCCCAGGACTGAGCCTTGTGGGACACCACTTGTAACTGGTTTGGAGTCTGACATGGCTCCAGCAATTCTAACCATGTGGGTTCTGTCCTTGAGCCAGTTTGCAATCCATCTAGTGACATAGGGGTTTATATTTAAGCTGGTGAGCTTATCTATAATGCCCGAGTGGGGTATTGTATCGAAGGCTTTTGCGAGGTCCAAGTAGGCTGTGTGGACCACCTTCCGCTTGTCAATGGCCTTGGTGACTGTTTCAAAGAAATCAACCAGGTTTAAGAGGCAGGATCTGCCCTTAACAAAGCCGAACTGGGTAGGATCCAGTGTTTGTAGGTCCCCAATATCTTTATTTATGAGGTCCATGATGATCCTTTCCATAGCTTTGCAGACCAAGCTAGTCAGGCTTATGGGGCGATAGTTTCCAGGATCTGTTGAGGCACCACCTTTATGGAGAGGGACCACTGTTGCTGTACGCCACTCTTTGGGCACATATCCTGTAGTAAGGCTGAGATTGAACAGTAGTTTTATGTTTGGGTTTAGCTCTTCTTGGAGTTCATGTAGGACGCAGCCCGGGACACCATCTGGTCCCATTGATGCTGTGTTTTTCCTTTGGAGAGGGCGGCTCTTACCTGAGCATCTGAGATGTCAGGGGGGCAGCACTCTGCTGGGATAGATATTTGCCCTTTTGGTGGGGAGGGGGGGGAGAAGTTTGCGCTGAACCTGTCAGTTAGGATGTTGGCAATGTCTGTGGGTTCAGTGTATTTTTTGTCATTTTGGACTAATTCTGAGCATATCTGGGAATTACCACCCAGGTTCCTAACATAACCAAAGAAAGCCTTGTGATTATCCTTAGTGTCCTGTGCAATTTTTCTCTTGAAGCTGGCCTTAGACAATTTTATGTGTGCCCGTAGTTTTTTGCTAATACTGATCAGTGATGCCTTCCTTTTTTGGGATTTTGCTCTATCATTTAGTAGCTTCCTCCTTCTATTGTATAGTTTGTTTATGGCTGGGGTCCACCAGACAGGACGTCTGCCTTTGGAGGATTGGTTATTGGTTTTATTTGGGATCGCATGATCCATGCATTCCTGAAGGTGTTCATAGAATGCGTTTATAAAGGATTCTGCGGTCTGGGCCGTATTTTCCACAGGCCCGGGGGCTTTGAAGGATTCCACCTCAGTTTTGAGGAGTGTGAAATTTGCTTTAGAGAAGTTTTTCACTGTGGTTTTCTGGGCAGGGGGTGGGGTCGGGATGTGAATATCCAGTGAGATTAGTTTATGGTCTGATCTTACCAGTGAGGGATACACTTCTGGTCTGGAGCATAGAGTCCCCATGTTGGTGATGATCAGGTCCAGTATGTTTTCCCCTCTTGTGGGAGTGGTAACAAGTTGTTCCATAGCATTTGAGTTTATAAATTCTAGGAACCTTTGGGCTAGGGTGTTGGAGCTAGAGTAATGCTCCCAGTCTATGTTTGGGTAGTTGAAGTCGCCCAATATAATGGTGTTTGGAGAGACCTTCATATTTTCCAGTGTTCTCAGGAAGGCCGAGTGGGGTTCCTGGGTTTGGGAGGGTGGTCTGTAGCAGGCTATAAACTGGAAGGCAGTTTTACCCACTGTTAGTTGCACATGGATAGTCTCTGATGCTTCGTGCTTTGCCACCAACCTGGAGGTGTGGGTATCTTTGATGAATATCGATACTCCCCCTCCTTTTGTGGTTCGGTCCAAGTTTTGGGGCCGAAAAGCATGGTATGAGGTATAACCTGGTAGTGCTGGTGTGCTCTTGGGAGCCCTGAACCAGGTTTCTGTTACTGCACAGATATCGATGTTCTCCATGCTAAGGAGAGTTTCGAGTGCGTGCATCTTGAGGTTTAGACTTCTGGCGTTGAGTAGCATTACTCTTAGTTTCTTATCCCTTGTGATACCTATGGAGGTGGGTTTGTCTTGAGTCTTGCCTAAAGAAGGCTCTATGGGGGTAGCAAGAGCCTTTGCCAATATCCGAAAGCCCAGGGGTGACAGGTGCAAGCCGTCCCTAGCGAAGCATCGTGGCTTGTCGAGCATATCATCCCAAGCTGACAGGCATTGGATCCCCTTTGAATGACACCAGTACTTAAGCCAATTGTTGAAATTGATCATCTTGTCTTCGTATTGTGGCATCATTCTTGGTGAGGGTAAGATGCTACTCAAGGTCAGGGTCATACCGGCCTGGGCTACATGCTCAGAGAGCTCCTTTATGTCTCTTTTCATGTAGTCCAGGGAGGTACATCTCAGGTCATTCACACCAGCATGGACAATGACTGAGTCATATTTGTACTTGCCTTGGAGTGACCTGAGTGCTTGTGTTATGTGGCGGATCCTAGCGCCCGACAGGCTGCTCACCGTGACCCTCTCCTTGTTCAGCCTGGTGAGCGGGACGTCAATGTGCCTGACGATAGAGTCACCTATTACAAGTGTATCAGGTGTGTTGTTTAGTCTTAAGGGCTGTGACTGTTTGGCACACTGGCTTTGTGAGATATGTGTTGCACATGTTTTGTTTTGGGGTAGCGGCTGCTTGGGTGTCTGCTTTGGAGGTCTCTGCTGCTTCGGCAGATCTTTATTTAGAGCCTCAGAGTATGTTTTTGTGTGATTATGTGTTTGGTTTGCTGTCGTGGTAGGTCTATGTGAGACTGGAATTGTAGTGAGTGTGGTTTCCTTCTCCTCCTGACTGGTTATGCCAGTACTGAGTTGAGAGAGCTTAGCCTCCAGTTTGGCTATATGGTTGCATCTCTCACATGTGTTGGAATTTGTTGAGAGGAGGAGAGGGTTGTCTGTGTACATGAGGCAGTTGTAACATTGCCTCAAGATTCCCAGATTCACCAGCTGGACCGGAGAGGAGATTGACAACTGACCTTTGGACATGCTAGAATAATATTGGGAATTCCTTAATAATTGAAAACCAGGGCCAGTGGGGAGTGAGGGTGTAGTGCTTTTAATTTTTAGTGCTGATTTATATAATTGCTTTAGTGAGCAAGTGCCAGGTAACTTAAGTGCAATGTGTTACAGGTAACTTAAATGCAAAAACGACAAACAGAAGCGCTGAGAAGCCGCGTATTAGGTGGAATTAGCGTTCCAGGGAAATAACAAGCAAACAAACAACAAGCATATAAACAAAGCTAGATTCAGCAGGCCTGGATCTAGTCTATGCTACAGCAAACAAGGTGTACCAATTTCAGTAAGATACAGTTCAAATATTCAGGCACTATAAACCTTTAACCAGAAATTCCCAGCTCAGAAGGGCAGAGTCCAGCCTCTTCTCCCACAAGAGTGCAGACCACAAACCTTAATGTAAAATAACTGGCCTGAAGCCCAAGTGCTTAAATCAGAACTAATACACTTTAAGAATAACAGACACTGGGCTCTCAATCAGCAGTTCTCAACTTAGAAGGATGAAAGCTACCTGTCCTGCCACCACAGTGCATGCCACAAACCTTCCTAATGTAAAACAACTGGTCTGAAGCCCAAGTGCTTAATCCAAAAGACTTAGAATGATAGCTACACTTTAATCAAGTTACTACCAAGCAGTAATAAATACAATTGAATACTTTAGAGAATGCCTGGATTAGTGCTCAAGTTACACAAACAAAGCTAGATCCAGCAGGCCCGAATCCAGTCTATGCCACAGCAAACAAGGCGCACCAACTTCAGTAAGAAGCAGTTCAGATATGCATGCACTATAAGCCTTCAACCAGAAATTCCCAGCTCAGAAGGGCAGAGTCCAGCCTCTCCTCCCACAAGAGTGCAGACCACAAACCCTCTTAATGTAAAATAACTGGCCTGAAAGCCCAAGTGCTTAAACCAGAATTAATACACTTTTAGAATAACAGACACTGAGCCCTCAGTCAGCAGTTCCCAACCTAGAAGGATGTAAGCTACCTGTTCTGCCACTACAGTGCAGACCACAAACCCTCTCAGTGCAAAACAACTGGTCCGAAGCCCAAGTGTTTAAACCAAAAGCTTAGAATGAGTTACACCAAGCAGTAATAAATACAATTGAGTACTTTTAAGATGATGCAAAAGTAAAAAAAGTAGGTAGAAACACAAGTACAGTAAAAGCAGATGATTTTTTTTTTTTTTCTGAACAAGTGCTGAGATCAAAGAAACAGATTTGAGTGCTGAAACTAGAAAACTGGCTAGTTATAAGAAAAAAAAAACTAAGCTAGAAGGCTTCCCTCCAACACAGAAGGGCTTGGGGGCTCAGAAGTCTACAAATAGTCTATACCACTTAACAGGAAAGGCAGGAAACAAGCTTAATTTTTTTTTTCTGTTTCCCAGATGCTCTCTTTGTACACAGTAGGAGTGCCTGAAATCAGAATATGATCTCACTGCACTCAGTTGAGTGAGCAAATGAGATGGGCCCAGAAGGAGTATCCAAACACAAATTTACAAGAGGGGCGGGCAGTTGCAAGGCCACTAAGATTAACACCAAAACAAAAACAGGGAGGGTGAGTGGGACTAACTGAAGAGCAGAGTGAAAACTTCCAGTTCAGTTAATATTCCTTCCACACAGTTAAAATCAATTTAAATACTGTATTTTTTTGAAAAAAAGAGCAGATAAAGGTACTTAAATTCCCTTATACGTCCAGTTGAATATAGCAAGTTCTTAGCTGGCCAAAGCTGAGGTTTTTAAGCAGAAAATATTTCACACTGTACCACTTAAATAGGCAAGGACAGGAAATCAAAGAATGTGACTACCCCCCACACCTGCAATTACTAGCAAATAACAAAATTCAGCAAACACTGACTAACTTACAGTTCAGCTAATATTCCTTCCACACAGTTAAAATCAATTTAAAAACAGTATTTTTCAAAAAAAAAAGAGCAGATAAAGGTACTTAAATTCTCTTATACGTCCAGTTGAATATTAGTTGAATTCATAGCTTGGTTGTCAAAATATTGCCACTGCACCATCACTGCATTACCACCCTTCACTCAAACAGTTGTGGTGTTGAACAATCCTGGCTCATCCCTTCCATACCAGTATGCACGTTCATCCCACAACAGTTCAGACAGATGACTGAGCATCTAATGAAGCTCAGGTCACTTTGGCTGTAGTCAGGGGATCTGGCCAAGATTACAGCATTTCTTGCTGTAGGAGTCAAGGTTTTTTATTGTAATGGTGGACTGGAAGGCATCCAGAAGTGCTCAGTGATGAGAAACACCCTTCCTTCTGCTAAGGAATATTGCCTGACCAGTCCCCATTTTGCTCCAGACATGCCCCTACACTCTCCTTGCAGCTCTGCTTTTTATTTTTTTAACACCTTTATTGAGTTATCACTTGTGACATAGACAAACTTACACTTATATAAAAGTAATCAAGCCATAGTAACAAGTTCACATTTACAAACATTATAGGATAAATAATGTATGCACTGTGTACTCTAAGCAACATTAAATACATTATTCAATTCCTGCCTTCTCTTAAATCTTACTCCTACAAAACATTTTTCTTAATCTATTGCTCCCAAAATTTCCAGTTTTTATATGCAATTTACTCCTACCTTTTTGAAAGATCCAACTTCCTGTTCTTTTATCTCTGTTACAATATTCGCTACTTCAAGTATAGTTGGTTTGAATTTTGATTTCCATTTTCTAAAAATTGTTTTTAAGCAGCGTCCAGAATTAAACTTAACAAGGCCTTAGTATGTCTAGATAATTCAGATCATGTATCTCAGCTCAAAAAAACATTTCCTTAGTTACACTAACTTGCTCACCGAGTATTCCTGTCAGAGTACTCTGCAGGGAATTTTTAAAGTCTGTCAACTCATTATACCCCCAAAATATATGTTTCCAATTACCTCTTTCTTTCCCATTACACCTCCAACATTTGTCATCTACCTGTGGAAAACTACTTTGCAGTCTGCTTGGAGTATAAAAGTATCTATATAAACACTTCCAGGCAAAAATTCTAAATCTTCTAGACTTTGTTGCATGAAACGATACATATGTCCTCTGAGAATGTCGTATGTAATCTCTCTTCCCAATCTTTTTTGTACTCTTCTGATTGATTTCTGTAGTTATCGTGCAATATTTTATATGTCCTACTAATTATCTCTTTTTAACATCAGTGTCTGTTCTAGATTCAATTAAAAACTCAACCAATGAAGGTCTTTTATTTAGGATTCCCCTATCCCTTTATCTTTGTCTATATTCTGATATCAATCCTTGATGGGGAAAACAATCACTAGCCTGCAATCCAAATGTCTTCTTGGCCTCTTCCAATTCTATTTTTCTCTCCTTCTCTAATTATTTGTTCCCAATACCTTGGCTCTTTTACCAGCTTCCACCAGTACATTCCAGTCCCCCCTTGTCTATTCCCTATACCCCTAATAGCAGTCATCCCTATCAGCAGAATCTGCTTTCTCCATTCCCATGTTAGCTTAGTTCTTAATATACTTTCTGCTACTTTATTAATACAGTAATATCCCTTTTTAATTTCTCCAAGTCTTTTGGTTGTCTAATACCATGACAGGAATGGATGCCATTCCTAAGTCAAAGTACAATTAAAGATCATGAAATTAGTATTGTTTCAATCTTTGATGTCAGCCAAAAGTGCTCTTCGCAGCACCTGTAAAGACTCCTTCTGCAATTCGTACAGAGTTACATGTATTGGTAACACATCTAAATACGATTGTAGATTATTTATTATAAGACCCATTGTTCTTACTACTATTGGAACTGTCTGGGTATCTTTCTTCCACATTATTCTCATTTCCGCCTGCAAATCTTGATATTTTATGACTTTGCGTCTCTCTGTATGCAAGACACTGTAGTCACTGGGTGTAGCGATTTCAATGATCAGTCTTACTTTTGTCTTCTTTTCATGGACTACTATATCTGTTTTTCTCATATCTATCTTTTGAACTGTTGGTATTGGGTGATCCCATGTGATGTAGACTTCATCATTTTCTATGATGCTCCTTGGCTCATATTTCCAATGTTTTTCAGCTACTTCAATATTATAATGTTTACACAATCCCCAGTGCAACAGTCTTGCCACATTATTATGCCTTTCAGTATACAATCCTTCTGCCATTATTATGTCACAACCAGCAACAAGATGTGCGACTATTTCCAATTCTATTTTACCAAACCTACATTTTTCTGTTTCTCCCACATGTTCAATGGACTTTGTAAACCAGCATGTACACAGCCCAATATCCTGGGCCGCCGATATTAACCTTTCATCTTTTGGTTTAAATTTGCCTCTCCTTAACCATTCCTGCATTCGAACCTGATCCAGAAGTTTTCTATACTTTCAACTATAGTTATGCATTTTCCACATTTCTTGCCTTCTCATCTGATCCTTCACCTTCTATTCTTTCTTTTGTTTTTTGGCACATTCCATTGCTGCCTGATTTTTATCTACTTCTAGTTTGATTTCCATTCCTGCTTGATGCTGATATGCTTCTGCTAGACTAATCAGGGAAGTCATCTTAGATTTATTCTCCTCATGTTTTAAAACTTTCACTATGTTTGGGTCTTGTGAGGTCAGCAGATATGTGTGCAGTCCCACGAATGCAGATCTATACATGTAATCAATTTCAAGGAGGCCCATACCTCCTTCGGAATGGGGAATATGTAATCTTCGTATGCACTGATTTTTATAAATAATTTGGTGAGCATGAAGCATCCTTCTTGTTTTCCTGTCTAATCTCTCCAACATATTTTGGAGCCAGTCAATCACTCCAAAACTGCAAGTTAGGACAGGAAGTGCAAATTGGTTTATAGCTTGAATTTTGTTCCTAGATGCTGTTTCCATGATTAACTTAAGTCTTCTAAAATATTCCTTACTAAATTTTATTTACATTTGTTCATGTTTTATTGCTGATCCTTCATCATTTCCCAAATATTTATACACTCCCTCTTTCTCAAGTTCTTTTATATCACATTCTTGTCCTAAGCTGATGTTTTCTTGGTGCTGCAGTTTTCCTGATTTAAAGGTTGCTTTTGCACATTTATCAAGACCAAATGACATTCTTATATCATCTGAAAAAGTTTTGACTACTTGCAGTTGTGCTTTCAGTTCCTCATATGATGAGCTGTACAGTTTTAAATCACTGACAAAGAGAAGATGAGAGATTTTTACACTTTGTTGTTTTCTAGGAGCCAAATTATAGCAATGGCCAAATCTGTTAAGTAGACAACTTAATGGGTTAAGGGCAAGACAGAATACCAGCAGTGACAGGGAGTCACCGAGGAATATCTCCTTTGAAGTTTTATGCCTGGAATAATAATTTGCCCTTTTTTGTGGCTTAATTCCAAAGTGGTCTGCCGCTGTTTCACATTCACTGTAATATAGTTGATCAGTGTAAGGTTTATCTTATACATTTTTAAGCACTCTTTTATCCATGAATGTGGGATACTATCTCATGCTTTTTTGTAGTCAATCCATGCCATACTTAGATTCTTCCCCTTTTTACAGTTCTCCATTATGAGTTTATTTAGCAACAGATGATCCTTTGTTCCATATGACTTTTTGTATTACCCTTTTTTATATTGCCATGATTGAATTTTCTTCTAAATGACTATAAACTCTGTCAACATCAATTCCAGTGTATAGTTTATACGTTGTCAGGAGGCAAGTTATTGGTTTATAATTTTTAGGATAACTTGCAGGTTCACTTTTAAGTAAGAGCTTTGTTTTTCATGTTGTTAACTGGGTAGGTGTTTGTTCGGGGTGCACATATAAATAGTTGTTACTCTTGGCTAAATCTTCATGCAAAGATGTTAATACATTTAGCCAGAAGTTAGATACTGCATCTGGGCCTGGGGTTTTCCAGCTGGAGGCTTTTCTTAACTTTATTTCAATCTTTCTGGCTGTTACTTCATCCCATTTCATATCCTGTACCTTTGAACTTCTTATTCATTCTTTTACTTCTTCTATCCATTTATCATCTTTGTTATGTTCCACAGGATCTTTATAGATATATCTCCAAAATGTACCTATTTCTTCTTTTTTGGGTGGACTTTCAATTCCTTTTACCTTGTTTCCCAGTTCTCTAGAGAACTATTTTGTTATCATCAATAAATTACTTATTTTGTACTGATCCTTTATATTTATCTGTGTATCTTCTAAATTTTTCTGCCTGTGCTGAGATTTTTAGATTATTATTTGCAATAGTGCAAAATAGAAGCTGATCTGTTATAATATTGCACATTGCTTTTATTGCGTCTATCTTTCTGAGTATTTTTGCTGATTTGTTCCCTCTTCTATACTCTTCTAACAGTGACACTTCTTGTCTTACTTGCTTTATAGTTTTCTCTATTCAATACTTCCATGATGGTATTCGATTTCTCCCCTTCCTTTCCCTCACTACCCTGTGTTCTTGTGGTAGAATTTTATCTGTTATTAATGTAGCTGCATAGTAATATATCCTGTTTACTCCTGTTATATCGCATGGATCTCTATGGACAGTCCTAATTACTGTGTTTATTTGTTTTATCAAACTTCTGACTTTTGGGGTTTTATTGACCTTCTGCAGTCTGTTTCTTTCATTGATTTTCATATATCTATCTATCTCTAATAAATCAAGCAACTCTTCTCTTAGCTCATTTTCTTCTAAACTGAGGGCACATTTTTTGTTTCCTATTTTCTGCGGGAATTCTGTAAAGAGTTCTATAGCATCTTCCTGTGGCACATTCTCTTCAATTTCATTCTGTGTCATCTGTTGCTCTGTCATATGGGAACTCACTGGCCTATCTCTCTTCAACATTGACTGTGTCAGAGTTGCCATAGTTTCCCATTCCTTCCTTTGCCATCCAGCATCAAGTGAAAATTTATTCTGGTTTCCTGTGGAAGGCGCAAAAATATCTTCATATGGCAACTGCCCAGTTGCTTCCCATTCCACTGGTTTCTCTTTAATTTGGATGTCTATTGCTCTATTCTGCTGTGGTGCTTTCTGAGTTAGATTTTCTACACTGAATCCTTCACTTCACAGGTACTCCATAACCTCAGTTTCTATTTCTTTACCTTCTCCATTACTAATCTTCTTTTCTACTTTTCCTCTTTGTCTTCTTATTTTTTGTGTTATAAAGTTTTCCATGTCTGGATTCCTTTGCCTGTATTTCTCTTCAAATATCTTTGGTGCTGCTCTTTTTGTATTGATTAATTTTGCTTTCTCCTTTGCATAAATATTACACCATATTAAATCTCTTTTTCTTTCCCATGTCCATATTTCTTCTTCACATGTCTCCTGATCTTCCTGTTTTTCCTTATTTTGGGGACTCATTCCATCATGATGTGATGCAATCTGTGTTAGACCTTCTATAGCAAATCCTTCACTTCGCAGGCACTCCATAACTTCAGCTTCTATTTTTTTTTAACTTCTACTTTACTAATTTTCTTTTCTGATGTTTTCATAGTGCTGCAGTTTTCCTGCTTTAACGGTTGCTTTTGCACATTTATCAAGACCAAATGACATTTGTATATCATCTGAAAAGGTTTTGACTACTTGCAGTTGTGCTTTCAGTTCCTTATCTGATGAGTTATACAGTTTTAAGTCTGTGTGATATTTTTTATTGTGAAATTTTCCATATCTGGATGCCTTTGCCTGTATTTCTCTTAGGATATCTTTGGGGCTGCCTTTTTTGTATTGATTAATTTGGCTTTTGACTTTGCATAAATATTGTACCATATCAAATCTCTTTCTTTCCCATGTCCATATTTATTTTTTATACTTTTCAAAAATCTCTAGGTTTTGTTGTTTATATTTACTTCCTCAGATGCCTCTTTTTCCAAACAGATACAAGTTTTTTTGTCTATATAATGTTTTTCACAAATCTTTTGTATTAATGAACACATTTTTTTATATGAGACTTCTGACAGTTTTTCTTGTGGAAGTATTTTTCTTTCCTATAATTTCTCTCTTAATCTTTTTGTATATCTTATGTCTGGAAATTCTGGGCTTTTTGCATAATACTAAAAATACATAATTTCTTTCTTGTCCTCAATAGTCCACTCTATCATCTTTATGGCTCTTCTCTGGCCTATCAGTTTTTGTGATTTTTGTGGACTGCTACTTCCTTCTACAACAGAGGGCCATCCTCCTCCCCCTGGCCTAGCCTCACTGTAGGAATGTTTCCATATTTGAGGATTCTACATAGTCATTTTTTCCAGTCTTAGCACCAGTGCGCCTACCAGGATTGGGCACTCTTTTATCCTGAGTCTTGTGCACCCAGCTATCTTTTTTAATTTTTGACCTACTTCTGTCCATGATATATGCTATATAAAATACAGTCTATATACAGTGTCGTCTTGGTGAGATTTTGTGAGAAACAGGGTCCACCTCATGAAGTTACTCACCAAGACTTGAGGATGAATTTGGTTTCAGCAATACTACTCTCCTTCGCTTTCTAATGTATCATCTCTCCATTCAGACCCCTAATAATATTCTGTATGACTGCTGTTATTCTCCTTAAGGATCTGCAGCCAAAATCCCATTCTTTCCTTATTTCTTGAATTAGCCCCTACTTGATCATCATCCCTTTTCACTTTGAATTGTACCTTTCTGCTTGTGTTATGTATAAGAGTATCTCTTAAATATGCCCTCAAATCAGGTAATCCTAAACCTCCTTGTTCTGTTGGGAAGATCAACTTACCCCATTTGAATCTTGCCCACATCTCCTCCCAAACAATATCCTTCAATTCTTTATTAATTAATATCCACAACTTCTCCTCTGGTTGGTAAAAATAGGCCTAATCTGTGTATGAAACTAAAGGGATTAAAAACATTTTAATGTATGTATCTTGCTATCCATATCCACAGGCAACAGCTTCCAGTTAGTAATTGTTTTATCTTTTGTTTAGTCTCATCACACATATCAGTAGCTGCTATAACCAAATCCTTTTTAATCCATACTTCTAAATACTTAATTTTATCATGTTCCCATAAATATGGGTATTACTAGACCAATTCATGTGTGGATATATAGTTGATAGCTATAGCTTTCATTTTATCTTCATTAATTTTATATCCCAAAAAAACTGGAACTGTCTCAGAATATTCCACAACAATGAGATGTCCTTATCTGGTTCCATCAGGTACAAAATAATATCATCTGCAAATAATGCCAACTTTTCTTGAAAATTATACCAATTATATGCTTGAATTTCTGAGTCCCTTATTTATTTGCCAGTGGTTCTAAATATAATAAAAATAACAAAGGGGAACGAGGGCACCCCTGCCTGGTTCCTCTGTTCAGCACCACTTATCAAGGAGAAACCCTCCCACTTTGGTTTTTGCCTCTGATCCCTCATATATCCTTCTAATTAACCTTATTGTATCAGGAAATGGAAATGCTTCCATTGCTCTACTCATAAAATCCAAGCATACTCTGTTGAATGCTTTCTCTGCATCAAGATCTACCAATACCAGTGGTATTTTCTTACACTCTGCTTCCATCTGGATCATCATTGTTCTATTAATGCTGTTAAATGTTTGCTGCCCCTCCACAAAAACACATTGGTCCATATCTATCAATGTTGGTACTACATTTGCCATTCTTTTAGCCATTATAGACATAAACACATTATAATCATGATTTAGAATTGAAGCGGACTATATGAAGCTGTATCAGATGAGTCTTTACTGTCTTTTGTCATTACAGCCACCAAAGCTTTTTCCAGGATGTTGGTGCCTCCCCTCATTTAAAAATATTGTTAACTAAAACCTTTCAGATCTTTATTGCATTCTTCCCTTCTAACTTCCAAACTTCCAATGAAATAACATCTATTCCTGGAGACTTTCCTGTAGATTGGGGATACATCACCATCTTTATCTCATCTTTTCCTATCTTAACTATTAGTTGTTGAGACTCATCTACCTCTAACCTCAGCATATTTAAGTCTTCCATAAATATTTCCATTTGTCTTTGTTCTTGATTTCCCCACTACAGGATCTCTGGTTATTTTCCTTGCTATAATCTCCCTAAGTTTGGCAACAACCCTTTCTATTTTATGCTGCCTAAGTCATTGTGCCAAAGTTTGTGTGTTCTGGAGTTATTATCAAAAACAGTTGCTTAAAAGCAGTCTTTCTAAACTCGTGCATATTGTTCAGTTACTCCCTTATTTACTCTTTAGCACTATGCAATTGAGCTTCCTCTTGTATTGTGAAATTCCCCTTATTCTGTAATACTTTAACCTTTCTCAGCCCCTCTAAATTATTTTTATTGCTGCTTAACCAAATATCTTTTTATGTTATTTCTATCCTATCTGTAAACTCCATTTCATTTTATCCCACTCATTGGCTATAACTTCTGGAGTACCTTCTATCTTTCCTAATAACCCAAAGATAATTTCCAATACCCATTCCTTTAATTCCTCTCTTTTTAACAGGTAGGTGGGGAAGCACCAGTGTCTTATCTCTACTTCATTACCCTGCATTTTTATATTTAGCAATTATTGGCACATGATCTGAAATAGTTTTTGAATGGGTATCAAAATTCTCAATTAAATGGATGTGTTCCCATGAAATATAATTTCTGTCAAGTCTAGCCCAGCTATTGTACTTTGGGGAATAATGTGTAAATTCGCTCCAAGATCCTGCTACTGAATTCACATCTTTTATAAGAAATACTTACAAAAATTTCTACAGAAATCTACCCTCAGTTGTTATATTTTACCTTCTAGGCCCCACCAGATACATCCTCACTGTTGCAAATAAAATTCCATTCCCCACCTATATGCAATATTCCCTGCTGAAAGCTGGTTTATTTAAGCTCAAAAATAGCAGTTTTAGATGGAACATAAATACATGCCAGTATAATCCTCATCCCTTGCCAGTAGCCCCTTACTTTCACAAATCTGCCATTGTTATATTTTTCCTCTTGTATCACTACTAGAGCTCCTCTAGCAATTAATAAGAGTACTCCTGTTTTGCTTTGTCCCTGATATTCTGCAGGATATCCATCATGAAATCCTTTCTTTAACAAATTCACATGCTGAGTTCTTTCCAGATGTGTCTCCTGTAGCGTTGCTATTTGTGCTCTGCATTTTTTAAATATATTTAACCATTATTTAATGTTTGTCTATACCTGTGAGACCATTCACATTCAGAGATAATATGGAAAGTGTCACTACTATGGTAAAAAGTCATTATTCAAACCTATTTTATATGGCAGTTTTTTTTAAATGTCTAATTCTAGCTTTTGTGACACATGCATCCACTAATGTTTGGCAGGTTAATCCTTTATGCAGTTTTTTTTTCTTATTGACATTGGAACATTTTACAACACACACATACTCCAGAATACCCACATCACCTATTAACTTAATACAAGCATGCATAGCTATGTACATCTTTAAATAATGAAGTTTAACCCTCCTAATAGGAATATTTGTACCAAATAGACAGCTGTTAACACAGGGCTTAGTTAACCTGAAACTGAGGTTATCCATGCTAAGACATGTTATTGCCTGTGCTTCTACTTACAGTATTTGGTGTCTGTTCCTTTTTTTATCTTTATTCCCCCACCCTAAGATGTGAAAACTACTTGCGTACATTCAGAAATCATTAACTTTTAGCATTGTTAGTCAGTGTTCTGTCTTTTACTGACCTGTTATCAGCTTGCCTCCGTGGAAAAGTAAGAGAAAATAGAAAAATGCATTCCACTGTTGCAGCCTGAAAGACAAGTTGAAACATTTATTGTTAAAGGAAAGTTTTTCATTATATTCAGTGTTCTCATATTTACTTGTTTCCACTTAAAATGTGTTATTAAATTAAGCCAAGGGTCCTAATACAGACATCCATATATGCAAAGGTAGGAGAAAATGTATCATCTCTACATATATTATGATCTGTGTACTTTTTTACTCCATCTCCCGCCTCAACAACCAAAGATTACTGGCTATTAACTTAAACATGCTTTTGTCTAGATTTTCGTCTCTTTTTGCACGGTAATGCCTATATTTCTTGATACCATAAAAGAAGAAAAAAAAAGAGAAGAGGAAGAAGAAACAGGTATCTGTTTACTTTAATAACTTTATCAAATACAAGAACAACTCAAAATACTTTACTATAAAATATGCAATTTATTGTGAAAGTTTCATAGAAATACTTGTAAGAAAAAAAGTTTTACTTGCAGTTACCTTTTTCCTTCATCCTTCCCTCCCCTCAGAGTCCTTCCAAACATTAATAACACAAGTTTAAGAAAGTCAACAAAAGCCCAGTCTTTCCTCTTATTCTTATACAGCCATATTTTACAAATGCTATTGATGCTCTGCAGTCTCACATTTATTCACTAATTTCCATGTTACTGGTCTTCTTCCTGTTCATCTCTGCCTCCCAGCTCCAGAGTCTGTTTCAATTCCATGGTGCTTCCAGTTCTTCTGATCAACTCCTGTGCTATTCTTTATCTCTCAAGCATTTTTCTTTGGAACAGTGGAAAATGTTTCATAGGCAAAGTCTCTTCATGTGCTTTGTTATAATAAGAATGAGAAGCAGAGTCCCCTTCTGCTTGAAGGCTCTTTCTTTTGTTGGACAGACTTTTGCATTTCCTCCTTAGCAAGTTCTGCATCAAAAAATGACTTTGACCCTCCAGGAAAAAATATTCTGACAACAGCTGGATACAGTAGCTTGAATCTCACACCTGCTTCTTGACATTCCCTGACTACTGGAATAAATTTGTTTCTTTTCTGCCTGGTGTACAGTGAATAATTATTTTCCACAAACACTCTGCTGTTTCCAACTTTTAATACTTTTTGCTGCTGCCTTATTATTGTCAGGATTAACTCTTTCTGTGGCAGGTTTACATATTTACTAATAAAGGTCTTGATTTCTTTCTTGTGGCCATATTTCAAGCATATACACTGTGTGCCTTTCAATTAATGGTTCCTGCTGTGGAATACCAGTCCAATTAATTATTTCTGCCTTCATAAAATTAATACAGCCTATTTCTACTAGTTTCTCTGGTACAGCAGAAAGTCTCAGATTTTCCCTATTTGCTCTTTCCTCTAATTCTACCATTTTTTGAAACATCTGTTCTTGAGCAATTTCATACTCAGCCAGCTTTTTCTTCAGTTCAACCTCTGATTTTTTTTTTGCAGTTTTAGCATCTCAAATGAATATGTGTTTAAAGCTTCTTCCATTTTCTCCAGCCTTTTATTTGTGTTTATATACTCCTTCAGTGTTTCAGTTATTCTAATCAGCATTGAGCAAGTCTGACTTATTTTATCCTCTAGATTACTGGAAGTCCTGTCTTGCACCAAAGCCGGTGCATGAACTGCCTCTTGCTGAACAGCTTCAGAATTCTTCCCAGTCAGTGTTTTCTCTTTATCTTTTCTAGTTGATTTTCTTGCAGATTGATCGAATGTATGAAGGTTTCCTATGTCTTTCTTTAAAATGTTGATAATAATTCTTTCCATGGCTTCACATACAAGACTAGTCAGACTTATGGGTAGTTATCTAGGTCAGTAGATGGCCCAACCTTGTGCTGAGGATTAACTTTTGCAGTCCTCCATTCACTAGGCATGAAGCCAGTTAGGAGGCTAATGTTGAACAGTGATTTTAGACAGCATGACAGGTCATGTTTCATGCTATTCAGGAGGTATCCCAGGATATTATCAGGGCCCATTACTGCAGTATTCTTTGACCTGGAAAGCACATTGAAGACTTGTTTACTAGTGATAGCCAGGGAAGTTACGGTCATGGGTATTGCTTGAGAGGTGTTGGGGGAAGAAGGGGTGAAACTGGGAATAAATTTAGGGTTCCTATCACGTAGTCAAACTTTTACAAGTTCGAACCACATATGGTCGAGACCATACATTCAAAGTTGTAAAAGTTTGAGCGTTTGAAAGAAAATCTCCATAAGCGGAGGTTTCCATTCACTTCAATGTGGTGCCATCTTGGAGATGGTTTATTTAAGTAGCGGGGGGTGGGTGATGCAGGGGTGCTTGCCCCCCTGCTTACAACAAGTTATTGTTTTGTCCGTCGTGTAGTTATTTTTTTTTACATACTCAAAGTTCTGTAACTTCGAACATAATGGTTCGACCATTAGGTGTTCGGAGTTACGGAACTTCGACTGTGTAATATAGACCCCTAAATTTATCACCCAGTAGGTTTGCTATATCCTCTGACTCCTTCTAGGTGGATCATTTACAATTAGTTCAGCACACTGTTGTGTGTTACCTTTGAGGTTGCGGACAAAGCTGATGAAGGCCTTGTGGTTATCCTTTGCATCTGAGGCTATTTTTACCTCAAATTTGCCTTTGGTGGACTAGAAAAGATTTCTGAATTGCTTATTTAGTTTGAGTGGTTTCTCACTTTGCTGGGTATTGCACTTCCTAGTTTTGGCCATGGTTTTCTTCCTTTTGTTATACAACTTGTTTATATTGGGATTTCACCAAGGTGGCTTGTTGCTTGAGTTAGTTCTTTGCTTATTCCTTGTGGGTACAACTGCCTCATTGCAGCTGTACCCACAAAAAATAGCTATCTCAATGCAGCTGTTAACTTGATGTATAGGGTTTCTGTGAAAAATTCTGTCTTGGTAACAGAGTTTACATGGTTTGGGGGGAATGGAAATTTTACCATGGTATAACTCAGTAGTAGGAGGTTTGCTATGGAATAATTCTTGAATCTTTGTGGGTTGGATGGCATCCACTTGTGACAATTGTTTGGACAGATACATACCAAAAGAGGCCTTATACTCAGTAATTGACCTAATGAATGCCATGCTGAGTAGAACACTTATGTGAATGGATCTGGATACTATACCCTTTAGATATAAGTACAATGAAAAATAATTTCCTTACAAGAGTGAATATGTGGTGATCAAGGGACAGTTCATTGTTGACATAGTTCCCAGATGAGACTGGTTAGGCTTATGTGTCTATAAACTGCCTGGCTCCATTGAAGTCCTCCCACCTTTGTGCATGGGAATGTCTGTTGCCATCTTTCATTCATCTAGCACAAAACCTGATTTGAGATTAGTACTGAATAACCTCTGTAGGGGATTCGACAAGTCATGTATCGGACTAACTAGTAGGCAGCCTGGTATGTTATTCAGTCCCAAAAGACATTGTGTTCTTAGCCTTAGATAGTGACTTGAGAAACTGTCGAGAGATTTGAGGGGATTATAGATGCAGGTATTTGATCTGAGAACACTGGAGGATGGGGGTGAAGTATGAGCTGAATTAGTTGGCCAGTGGATTGGCTATATCCCCTGGTCCAAGTATATCATTTGTTATTAGCTCACTGAAGTGCCAGTCATTGTTTCTGAGATTTATAACACAGTTAAATAATGTGTCACAGTTAAATAATGCGTTGGGGTTATCTTTCACCTGGATTTATATTTTTACCTCATATCTGGCTTTGATTGATTAAATCACAGTCTGGAGTTCTTTATTTAGTTTTGCAAAAAAGTTTTTGGCTTTTTGAGAGTTAGATTTGTTTTGTGTGCAATGCATACTTTTTCTTTTATTATGCTGCCTATAGGGGTTTATTTTTGAATTTGGTGTTGTATTCATTTCTGGGGGGCAGATGTGTCTATGCATTCATTTATATATGTATAGAGTATGGCAGTAAATTATTCTGTACAGTGGAAGTTTGAAACAGGCTTAGTAGAGGGACCCCATCCTCAACTAATGCCCTGTGTGAAGGCTGCCAGCCCAGCCAGCTAGAATTTTGCAAATAATTCTATTTCATTTGTGAATAGTAATATGATTTGCATGCTTGTCTTACAAATGTAAGAAAACTATATGTTCTGTACTGAGCTTCAAGAATGTAACTACAGTGCACCCTGCTGGAAAAGAACAGAAATGTGCATAAACCACATGCCTATGCAATGTATGTGTTGATGGTAAAGGCTGGAATATACAGAGTTAACTTGCAAACTCTAAAAAAATAAGTAGAGTTTAATGATGTGTTATAAAGTTAGTTTATCTCAGCTAAGAGACAGGATGTCTAGTGCTAGGGGTCTTTCTATTGTCTTGAGACAGAGATAATTACTAAGTTTTACATGTAAAGTGTTTTTGTATTGTTCTGTGACTTCCTAGCAGCTGTACATCTGAAAGATAAGTATTTTTGGCAGAGAACTATTAAATTCTGTTGATTCATGTTAGCCTGGGAACTAAGACAGAGGTGACAAGAATGATATAATCTAGAATAATGTTTGTTAGTGACTTAAGAACTATTTCAGAGTGAAAGTCTATGCATTTTGTATCTTGTCTTGGACCTGGAAACATTCACCCAGCACTTCTGCCTGCGTTTTTCTCTGAAAGTAAGACTTAAATCATAATATCCCTCTTAGAGATAGATATGAATACAGTAAGATTAGTTTAGATGCCTTCAGTATTTATGTGAGACTGTCCTGCAATGTTGTTTTAAAATATTTCCTGTGATTCTGAACTCTGCTGTCCCTGTGTTGAATTAATGAGTATTGCCTTATGCCTTTATTATTTGTTATTAAATATATTTAAACATTTTATTTGTGCCTGGTTTATTAGAGATATTTAAGCTCTTAGATACTTGAATATGTATTTGATAATACTGTATAGGCCACTCCTAAATAGCCTTAAAAGTTCTGGTCTCACTTACCATTTCGATAATAGTAACATTACACAGTAGAACTGGTCACTCTTTTGCAAGGGACTTATAGTAGCTGATAAGTAAGGGTGGTTGGTGCCAGTTGGTACTACCTTATAGACTGGGCAGAAGGGGGCATAGCTAGTGAATCTGTGCCAGCATTCCCCAGAAGTGTCTATGTGCTTGTATATCAATCAAATCTCAAAGTGTGTGTGTGTGTGTGTGTGTGTGTGTGTGTGTGTGTGTGTGTGTGTGTGTGTGTGTGTGTGTGTGTCAGCTACTTGGGCAGGGACATGAAGCACTGGTTTGATAGAGAGGGTGCTGGAGGTTTTGGCTTGACCACTCAGCTGAGATCTTAACCCTATAGCTGTGCCAATGGGGAGTCTTATTGGGGATCTGGAGAAAGAGAGGGAGAAAACAGCCCCAGACTGACTGTGATCTCTGTGTGTTCTTAAGGGAAATTGTACTTTACTGTGTGTGTAATTGTCATCCTCCCAATGTGCACATCCCTCACTGGTGTTAGTGTGAGGATTGAGGCTCCTTGATTACTGGGCCAGGGCAGGGTCGTCACACCCTGTACCCACCGTAGTCAAATATGCGCATACAAAATCACTTACACTAGCTTACAAGGGGGCTGAGAACAATGTGGTAATTATTTATTTGGCATTTTGCACAAACAAACCTATGAGTGTCTTCATTTGCTTTTTCAGCAAGTAACAGCATTAGGGTATACATAAGGTGACTATCTTTTCATTTTATGGGAGGGTAGGAGGCAGGCTGCATTTGCAGACATGATTTGTCTTTACAAGCAATTGTCTTCTCAGTATATTGGGTGGTATCATGTTGGCTTTGAATGTCTTGGGCAAAAGTTATTTCTTCCTTGAATAAAAGTATGACTGCATTTCTTTTCTTTCCTTTCCAATAATTTTGTTCAGACTATCACTGGATCATACAACTGGAAAAAACTCCAAAAAATACCTTAAGGGATGTATAATCCCACTGATTTTGGGGCCTAGGGCAGTGGTCTTTGATCAATTTCCTTTCAGCAAAGGCTTGAGATTTACAGAATGTAAGTAAGTTAAGGGTGTAATTTTCAACAGCTTTAGTTCTTGCTTGACTGAATCCCATGGTAACATATTTTTATTTATTGTCAGTTGCAGTATGACTGAGCCCAGCTAAAATGTATTTGTTGTTGGGAATTTAAGGTTTATTATTCCAAAAGGCTTAGCATGAGTGTAGGCCATAGGAGTGAGCAGCCATTGCCAGGTGACCCATGTGGAAGGCAGGTAGCTGTGGCTCACAGGTTGGGTGTTACGTAGGGGGAGCACTATATGTTGTACCTACAGACCAGAACACTACAGAGCAAGTGCTGCCTAGACGCTGCCATTCCTTTAGTCAGCAGAACTATTGGAGCTCTAATGAGCCACTACAGGGGTTACGAACTGCAAGGGGAAGAAGAGTAATCAGGGGGGCAAATTAGTTGAGCTACCCAGGTGCAAATAGAAAGGTATTACTCATGGCAGATGGACTTTTAGAATGAAATATTCATGTTGCTTCATCATGTAAATAATTACTATCCGGGCATATGCTTACCAGTGATCTGTTCAGAGATCTGCAATATGAAGAGGACATTGCTTGGTCAGCAGTATCAGTGGGGGTGTGGCTTGTTGAGGAGCAGCAGTCTGGGAGCTGTGAGTACAAATTTGAAGATCCTGGCTACACCCCTGAGAGGAGTCCTAAGTGAAAAACCTGTTCTGGTGGCGTTTTTAGTTGAATCTAGACCAGAAGCTGCTAACTTATTACATGGTAACTGTAAGATTGAGAAGAGAGACTAGAAAAGCAATTTACAGGGGAATAAAGAGAGGGCATATGTATGGCTCTCAAATATGTTACACAGTCCAAAAATTTTAGAATCTTTGCTTAGAAGAGTTTGCATGGGTATTTTATACACAAAAAAGACTTCAAAGAATTTTTCCTCAGATGGACAGCAAATGTTGGAGGTGTGAAGGGGACGAAACGGGTAACTGGGAACAGTTTTTTGGGGGGATTGCAGTGAGTTCAAAAAATTCTGTACAAAGTAAATACTAAAAATGTTAATATGTTTTCTTTTCTCTCAATGTGCAGATGCCTATGTCTTAACTGATATTTTAATAAAGGTGTTTAAAAAAGAGTCTTGCTAAGGGGACAAAGAAGACCAGATTATAATGAAGTTTGTCTCTGGGCTCAGACCTAGCAATAACTGGGTGGAGGTGGCAAAGGTGGTCACCAAGGGTAGGGGTGGACACGTTGTGTGTATGTGGGCAAAAGTGGCTTTCTAAAGTAGACATTTGATGTGGTTGCAAGCATAACCACAGAGGTTGCCGAAAGGTGTCTCAATAGTAGATTGAAGGTAACATTCTCTGAAATATTAGCTGCTCCAGCAGCTACTGCACTAAGGAAGAAGAGAATTAGGTAGTATGATTCACTGTGATAGTGTCTTAGTCTGAGATGGGATTGCAGTGTTGGCAATGTTATGAATTCTGCTCCAGGATTTATGCTTCAATATTTTTATAGCTATATATACCTGCTTAAAGTTAGATTCTAGTGCCTTCTGTTTACCTTCCTACTGTTTTTCCCCCCTGTCCTTTGAGCCTGCCCCACTCCACACTGAGACAGTAAGCTAAACATTTCTGAAATTATAACCACAGGACTTGAGCTCCAGTTTGAATTTGTTTCCAACCCTCAACCACTTCTCTTGTTGTGGTTTTAAAAGGCAGTGTCTATGGTTTCCACCTTTATGGTAATCTGATTTGCAATTGTCTGTTGTTTAACCTATTTAAGTACTTTCCCACCCAATATTTTCTGTATATCCATAATACTAAGTGCTTAGGGCTGGCTTTTGGTCAACTGGTGCCCTAGGCGAAAGGGCTGCACAGTGCCCACCCACACCACCTTGTACCCCCATTCAGGTCTACCTACACTATCCAGATTACCTCTTTCTTCCTTTTTTTTCACAGTTTGTCTTAGTGTTCAATTTTTCCCTGTATTCATTCAACACATTTTAAAGAACCATTTCTTTACTACAAACAAATAAATAAATATGGTTAAAGTGCCCCTGCTAGAAGGACCCTAGATGGCCGCCTAATTGGTCTGTGCCTAAGGCCGGCTATGTAAGTGCCAACCCAGCAAACTAGTATTGCACTTGAGTAAACCTCCCTTACTATAAATTTTCTTCTGCTCATTTTCCCAGAGCTCTCATTTGCTTGGTGCCCTCACCACATTCTGAGGGAGACCACCCAAGGAGAATTCTGTATAACCCAGTCCATGACCTACAGTAGCCCACCCAAATGCATGTCCGGACAACATGGATATGCAATTTCCACATGACTCCATAGCCAACTTGGTAGATATGGGCATCCTGTGACAATGAAGCAATTGTCTCATGCTCACAGACAACCATTTAATCCTTAAAGAAACAAACAGTATGCGAGAGATGCACATACACAATTTCACTGGAATCAAAAATCTTGCATACAAACAAGATTATCAAGAACACACATATATAGTGTCCACCACACACATAAACCAATTTATACTGAGGCACTAAAAAGAAATCTTTCCAAACCTAAAATACATCCTAATCCTATAAATGACAACACCTATCCTCAGCAATCTCTAAAGCATTCAACAAAAGCAACACCAAACACCACGCATATGCTTACACCCAGTAGGGCCCCAAGAGCAAAGCCCATAAGGCAAGCAAACACATTACCCAGGGCTCTTGTCATAGGGGACTCCATTATATGACACACACATGCCCCACTCACAAGACTGTACAAGAAGAAGATAACAGTTAGTTACTTATCTGGAGCCAAGATCTGCCAAGTTACACGTGACACACTGAAGTCACTATACCACAGGTAACAATATGATTCTATCATAGTCCATGTGGGTGTTAATAATCTGAAACGTACTTCCCTGAATTGTACGAAGACAGACATCACTGATCTCTTTGACTATGAGTCTCAGGCAGATAAGTGCCTTGCATTGAGCAGCATTTTACCTTCAGCAAGGATGATGCCACAGTACAAACAAAAGATGACTGACTTCAATAATTGGCTTAGTTTCTGGTGTCTTTTGAGGGGATTCAATATTTGTCAGCATGAGAGGACATGGTTAAAAAGCCATGTTGCTTTGCAAAGGACGGTCTGCACCTGTCTCCCCTAGGCTTCCAAATACTGGCTAATACTTTATCCACACCTTAGAGACTTTTTATGCAATGCCAAATTAATAAATCTACCAGCATAGCAAATAAAACCCAAATAAACATAAATGTGTTACTGCTCAATGCTTGGAGACTAAATAAGAAACTCCACACCCTACAAGCTCTCCTTACTCTGGAGAATATAGACATCTGAGCTCTTACCAAGACATGGTTTAAATATGCAGAAAGTACTCAGGCTGTGGAAGGCTTCATTGCCTTCCACACATTTAGATCATCAGCTCATTAGCTGAACAGACAGGGACAAAAGGAGGAGGTGTCTCAATCTATATTAGCAACAAGGATAACTCTACATTGGTTAAACAGGACAATGCCCTGGAATTTATCGACATGCAAATCACCATAGACAAAGTCCCATACCATATCCTAGCAAGCTATAGGTCACCCTCTATGTCCCTAGAATCCCATAGCTTGTACCTAGACCTACTGGAGAGACTCACCATTAAACCAAATACCCTAAATCATGGGAGACTTTAGCTATTCCTCTATGGACTGGGAGACATACAGTGCCTCATACTTGCAGGCACAATGATTCTTGGACTTTATTAACACATATATCCATCACTAAATAGTGAGCACACCTACCAGAGGTTCAAACATACTGGATCTGCTAACCACCAATGTGGGAGAGCACTGCCCCCCACCCCCCCACACCGAAAAGTGTCATGTCCTCACAGGTGAGGTCAGATCGCAAAGCTGTCTCCTTCTAAATAAAAAAATTAACTTGATACCACCATAAAAACCCTGTAACAGGAATTATTCCAAAGTAAACTACATCCTATTAAATAATAATTTGTCAAAATTCAGTGCTTCTCCCAAAGCAGAGTTCACAGCAACCTATGCAGAATTGCTCACAGAGACCCAGTACAACGATGTAAATGTATATATAGAGGTTGCTGTGTCTTCTAGAAGTAAGCACA
Source organism: Protopterus annectens (assembly GCF_019279795.1). Lineage (NCBI taxonomy): Eukaryota > Metazoa > Chordata > Ceratodontiformes > Protopteridae > Protopterus > Protopterus annectens. Next base: position 788,026,971 of record NC_056741.1, on the reverse strand, counting down.
AAGCAAACTCTAAATAGAAACCATACTGATGGAGTCCTAACCTTAATAGGGTGTATAACAAAAAGAACAAAAGTCGTGGCTAAAATCAGAAAGAACAAATCCCATAATTTATTTATTTATTTATTTAATTTATTTATTTTACATTTGTTTGCCTAGATGGTCCGATGGGGACAGTGCCCATTTTAATGAGTTCTCTAATTAAACTAAACAGGAAACTAAGAGAACTAATTTGGTCCAACAAGGCCAATTACGAGGTCAAAATTTCCTCACATGCTAAAGATAACCACAAGGCCTTCTACAGCTCTATTTAAAATCTCAAAGGCAGCACACATTAGTGTATGGATCTGGTGGTCAATGGAGCCACTTTCACCGAGTTTGCTGACAAATTCAGCTCAAATAAATATGTATATACATGTACACACACGCACACCCACACACACATATACACACTTACAGACACACAGCTAAACATGTATATATTGCATGCACATACACACACGGCTTTAATGGGAGTATGTCAAGGAGTCGTTGGCATAGCTATATTGCTGAGGTGAAAATAGCATGCAGGGGGGGCAGGAAGTCAGTTAGGATCAGGAAGGAGAGGCTGTAAAGGTAGATGGGTAGGTAGAGGAAGGGATTAAAAAGTCACAAGTAGCAAGGCAAGATCTCTTTTCAACAGCAGAACAGGACAGAAAAGAACACCCACTCTCCCACCCTTCCTCATAAAAGCAGTAAGGGGTGTAGGTTGCACAAGGTGAGAAGTAGCAAGTGCTGACTGATAAGAGTAGGTAGGTGCTTGCTGACCCATAAGAGAGATCACACTAGGGGTTGGGAAGTAATTTCCTGTTTTTTCCCACTTAGTTTCTGTTTTCTTGCCTTCCTCAGCAAGTGCTAAGTAGGCTAGATAAACATCAGTAAGTAAAAGCAATACCACAAACGAGAAGGAACAGCAGACCACAGTAGAAAAATGCTTTAATCAATCTTAGCGCCTTGGCTAACAAGCCTTCAAGAGATAAAACATTACATCCAGCATTATGCTTATATAAAACACAAATTAACACCAATTAAAAATTCTAATTAGAGGAACACCCTCCAATTACACTCTGTGTATATATATATATGTGTGTGTGTGTGTGTGTGTGTGTGCGCGCACATACATATATATATATATATATATATACACATAGACATGTATATATATATATATATATATATATATATATGTGTGTGTGTGTGTGTGTGTGTGTGTGTGTGTGTGTGTGTGTGTGTGTGTGTGTGTATATATATATATATATATATATATATGTGTGTGTGTATAGTTTTTGTTTTTCAAAATGTAGCGCTGTTGTGTCGAAAAACTAATGCCCACTCTACAGAGGTTCTTTTATTCAGATAGGTTTATTACAGGTGTGTGTAAAAAAACGTAAGTTGGTGTATTTTGCAACGTTACCATCCCCCTCCCCTTTTTGTGCTATCAGAATGGGCGTTGTCTTGCAGGGATGAAAAATATGTAGAGTCAATACTTGCAGGGAACACACTCCCTATGTAAATTACTCACTCCATTTTAAGACCAAAAGAAGTATGTACTGTGTTTTAGCGAATATGGGCGGGACATGAAACAGTAGGGGTTGTCACAGCATGAATGTACATCATCGCTAGGTTGTAGTAGGCTTACAACTGAGCATCAGGCATTTAGCAAGCTGCTTGAACTGATTATTGTTCATTATTTCAAATAAGAAAAAAAAAAAAGAGTACGAAAGATCTTTTTTTTCTCTTTAAGAGACGATACTGATATTTTTTCCAGAGGTTTAAGTCATTGTAGATAAAAATGCTCCACTTCCTTGGCAACTGCTTTTTTTCGCGTGTAGCTTGTGAAGCTCCCAGTGTCAATGCTAAGCGATTTGCCGAACTCTTCGAAAAACTCGATGTCAATAAAGATGGAAGGGTGGATATCACAGAGCTTAAGGAGGGTCTCAAGGCGATGGGAATGACTCTGGAGCAAGGTGCCGAACAGGTAGAACTTCTTTTAGATTTGGTCATAAACGTTGCATAAATGGCTGCGGTTATTTGCTCCAGTGACTGATGCAGGATTTACGAATTTTGTAGCAGAATGTGCTGCTCTGTGCAGCTACTTTTTACAGTTGTATATAAAGCGAAGTACTCTGTTTCCGTTTGTTTTTATTTGGACATTGTTCATATCCTCCTCATGAAGGAAAGGTTTCTTTAAAAAGTTTGGAAGAAATATAGTTGCCTACGACGGCTGGCTAGTAGCCAGCCCACCGCTCCTTTCATATATTATAGAGGCCGGGGGTTACTAATAGTTAACTACGGTAGTGTTAAAGACAGTATAAAACCCACAATTTACTTAAGCAGTGTATCCTGAGGGCCTGCTCGATTAATGTGAGTTTTCTTACGTGTTTTACTAGACTTCTACTAAGAATCGCGTACCACCCTTGGCTTTTTAAGAACCACCCAGCCCCCTAGTGTTGGATAATAACCCGTTGTAGTTAAATATCGTAGAGTTGAAGTGTAGCGGTGCAGTTTGTATGCAATGAACCCATAGCTCTCAACGAATTAAGGACGGATCCAGAAAAAAATCGGGGGCACTTTTAAAGCATTAGTATTACTAACTTACTAAAGAATAAAACGTGCAAATTGATATACATTTTTGAAGTAACAGAGGGGTTAAGATGGGCAGAGTCAAGCTTTCTGTCAGACTCCGGGATAGTTGAGATATTTCAATAATGTTCTTAAAACGAGTGGAACGCGGGGATAAGTCACCGATTATAATTATGACAAAGTTACTTTCTTGACCCTTGATCTGCATTGCATTTGACTTTTGATAGGGTAGTAGTTTGGGATGGTTGCGCTAGCGAAGAGATTGTATAGGCATTGTGAGTTATTTTACTTTAACAACGTATTGGCATCATGTCAAGGAAAGTACTGTACTTTACTTCTTATTGGAAGAATGATGTATTTTTCCAGCTTCAGTGATGCAAATGCATTAGCTTGGTCTTTTCCATGTTTGGACTGCAGGATCACAATAACAGTAGTATCGTACCACTGTTATTAAATAGACTAAAGTATAAAAAAGGCATACATGTATGATTCTTCCACTGTGGCGACCCCTAACGGGAAAAGCCGAAAGAAGATCACCTTGTCCGCTCATGATTGGCAGTGGAGTTTTACGGTGTCGAGTTGCCAGCTGGCGCCCAACGTTCCACAGAAGGCACAAACATGCACACACTCACACCTAGGGCCAATTTAGAGTGTCCAATCCACCTACAGCATGTCTTTGGGATGTGGGAGGAAACCCACGTGACCAGAAGGAGAGCATGCAGACTCCGCACAGAAGGCACCCCAGTCGAGGATCGAACCTGAGAACCTCTTGCTTTGAGGCGGTAATGCTAACCACTGCACCACCGTGGCCGCATGTAACTCTAAACAACTCAAATTCAGCTTGGTCTCGAGTATGTATGAAGAGAACACTGTTGTTGTGGGTATGTATCTTCACCATCCACAATCAAAAATAGGCTTCTATAATTTTTAGTACTTATTTGCTCACAGTAACTGCACTGCACACACATTTATTGGCTAGTAATGTTCTCCAATATAAGTGTCTTGGATTAGGACAGAAGGCTAAGTGTCACGACCAGACTATCAGACAAACCAATACTAAAACTAGTCAAATCTTGCAATAGCTCTGGGGATGCTGTCATCTCGACTCAGCCAAAACATGGAATACTGTTCCTCAACGCCACCGATTCTACCAAATTTAAGGTACTCTTCCGGGAATACCTGACCAACAACTGGGTGTGCTCATGTTCTACACCTGGTAGACCTCCCACTGCCTATTTCCACCTAACTTCTAAATTGCTAACACGTCCATGCCATTCTGGTCTGCTGTCTAAACATATTCTCACTAGACATTTCTCTAAGCTATTGTTAAGAGTTCCTGCAATTTTTTTTTTTGTGATACCTGGTCAATAGTCAGGAAAGTGACTTCCAATTTGGTTGTAAATACTTAAACAAGCATATTGTATATATATATACATTGTACATGGATGGCCATTATAACTGGAAATCTGTAACTTCTATGGACATCCTGTACTGTACTTTTTCATTCTTGCATTGCATATTTGTTCTATGTTTAATTTGCTGTATAGCTTTTTGCATTGCATATTTGTTCTATGTTTAACTTGCTGTATAGCTGTTATACATTTGTTAAGCAAAATTTTCAAAGTTGTGTAATTTTGTTTAACTTTACTGTGTGGAGCTTCTCCTTGGGCCTCTGCTGAAAATGGGCCACTGGCTTAGTTGGGCTTTCCTGGTTAACAAAGTGTAAAATAAAATTAAAAACAATACTTTATCAATTAATAAGTTAAGCATCCACAAGTCTTAAGCATGAATAAATAAAAATACTTAAATGAGTTAAGCAGTATAGTTAAGTATGCAGAGAAATGCCATCTGGAATAGAGAATCATCGCTTTACATAAAAGAAAACTATCTATCTACAGCTATACATTCAAGCAATTTTTTAAGTGAAATAATTGCTGAGCTCTGAGAGAGAGAGAGCAAACCGTTAGGTTTGTGTACAGCAAGCTCCGGTGTAACTTCCCCATGATTGTGTTGTTAATTTGCTTTTGTAGTTTCTGCCTCTCCCATACTTGAATCACAGATACAGTTAAATCAGCATTTCACATTTACATGCTAATGAGTTTTTCCTCCTCTTTCTAGCTGTTTCCGTACAGAATTAAGTATGCTTTTACAGCTTATAGCTTTCTGAACTAGGAATATGCAGAGATGTAATCACAGGGTAAAATCCTTCAGTTTTTCATATGCTGTACTTGTCACTACATATATACATATACACACAGATTTGTACTTTTTCATACGGTTTGTTGATCATTAGCTCCCTTCTATTGTTAATTGGCTCACTTGGTCCCCATTGCCAAGGCAAGGGTTTACTGGGAGGAAGCTATCTGGGATGGTGATTCATCTTTTGGTTTCTCCTGCCTTTAATGCATGCACCCAGCAAGGTGTAGGGAAGTCACATGCAATGGGATGACAGCATAAGAGGTCCCTGCACTTCCACAAGGGGCATTCCCTCTAGGCACCCCTGGTCCATCTACCGAGGCATAACCATCGAGAATCCTCCTGTCCTCCAGCAAGTTAGCAATGCCCATTGTGTCCCCAAGTGCACACAACCCCTCCCTCTCCCCAAGAGAGGTGAATGAGCCACACACTCACTCCCTCCCAGCTGACTCCTCCACTGTTGGGGCCACTAGTTGATCTCTTGTCACCTGGGATGCTTTGAGGAACCCATCTCGTGTGCTGTAGAGTGTCTTGAATATATGTCTTGTATACAATTGTTGTAGCTGCCTTCTGTCGTGAAATACAAACTTCACATACTTTTTTTATACATTGTGTTGAAAAGAATACAAATTCTCTTCTCTTTTCATGACACTGAAATCACAGACATTGCAGATCACACGTCTATTTTAGTTTTATGTAATGGAAGTCTTGCAAGGCTTAAGTGCAGCTCAAAAATCGATTGCAGTCTGACTCCCAGCAGTGGCAAACTTATTCTGTTTTTCAATTTATTAATCCTACTTTAACTTGTAACATGAGTTCACTTCACAAATGATAAAACTCAAAGAACAATTTATTTTATGTTCATGCATTATATTATTTTTGTTTATAATTTCACTATTTGTCTTTATGTAATGTCTTTATATTTTTTCAGTACCCACCAGCCATTCCAAGTTGGATATCGTGTTGACCACTGTTTTGTGTTTTGATCCCATTTGTACTATTTATTTTTATGCAGTTTACTTCCCCTCCTTTAACCAACCCAGTTTCATTTGTTTAATTTATTTTATAGTGCTCAGTACATCTTCTGAAGTTGAGAAGTCTCTTGATTTATATGTTCTTGGTACTGTGTTTTTTTTTTTTTTTTGTCAACAGTATTAAACTTAAAAAGACCATGCAGGTATTTAGACCATCTGGTTGTTGCATACTTTGTTGCCCTACAGATATTTTCCCAGTCCTTCATGTACCTCTTTGACTTGATTCTTTATAGTTGCCATGAAAATTGTATATGCCCTTGTCTTTTTTTGGCAACAACCTTTTTTTTTTTTTTGTCGTCGCTTTTTTGCTTTTACTAGAAATTCTCTGGTCTTTCACTTTTTTCCTCAGTAATGGTTTCTTTCTCAATAGTCTGCTTTATTCTTAAGTTTGGGAGTTAATTTGTAACCTGAAAGTCATTTACTAGCTTGGTTTCCTCCCTCTCTTACTTTTTCTTGTATTTTTGCAGTACATTGTTCTTTGGCTAACTTCCTTCAGTTACTTCCACCCACATACTGCATTTTTGCAACATTATTGTTGTTCCCTATTGGAAGACTATCCTCGCTAGAGTCATGCACTGCTTTAGTCTTTGTTTAAAAAAAAAAAAGTCTGTCCCACATATTTAAAAAAATATAAATATTTTCACTGTTTGTATCTTGGCATCAACATTTATGATTATAACCTTTCAGTCTCCTGTTTTTTGTAATTATTTTCTTAGTTTCTTTCCACATTTCTTTAGCTGGCATGACCAAGTCTTTTTTAAGCCATATCCTCAAATATTTTATTTTGTTATATCCCATAACTAGGCTGAACATTTACAATTGTTTGTTTAATTTGTTTTGCATATTGGAATATTTAAATTTTTTTCTCAACACCACGGTATCCTTTTCTAGGTCAGACAGATATATTGTAGAATCATTTGCAGACAGTCCTGTTTTGTCTCTGGTTGCCACACCAGTTGTTTTCCCTGGATTTTTCCATTATTATTGTTGCTAAAGGCTCCAAATATAAGCAAATAGAGGTGAATGAGGGCATCCATTTTCATCTCCCTTGGTCAGACTCAATATTTTTTTTGGTCTCTCTGATCTTTTATATATTTTCATAGGTGATTACTATGCTAATGATCTGGGGAAGGGGCTTTTAAGCCTAGCCGTGCTTCCCAAATGTATCTGACCAGTTTCATATCATGGGGTTATTTTAATAGGTATGTGTGTAGGCTTGGGTACAAGTGGTCAAGCATTTACAGGCTACCTTTATCTAATAGCGACATAAGTATCAGACCAGTGGTAAATTTCAAATTCCCAATCCAGTGGTCCAAATTGTGCCTGAAAATGAGTTGGTGAATAACTTTGCTTCACATGGATTGGAAGGCTGTTCTAGTGAGGGGTAGTTTCTGAGATGCATACGTGTCCCTTCAGCATGCATTATGTTGCAGATTAGGTTTAGGTCCTGGTCCCTGGGTCAGGTAATTTTGATGCTATTTTTGCGGATGTGCAGCAGTTCCATCGGAATGGGAGTACAGGATACTTTCTAGGGCAGGCATAGATTGCCTCTCAGTAGTCTGTAGGAGACAGGGATAGGATGTTGCAGTATTCTCTGTGGGAGATGATGTTTACACCTTGTATTGTTTTTGTGAGGACCGTTTTATGGTTGCTTAAGTTGTTGCATATGCCTGGTTGGCTACATACCAAAAGGAGTCTTTGTACTCCCATGATTGGTTTGAGAGTCGACCCACAGTGGAACAGTGTCTTCTTTGGACCTAGATGCTATATTTTTGTGTACAAGTTGCACAACTTAGAATTAATTCCTTAACTAATGTAGACACATGATGGTCAAAGGCCAGCATACTGTCTACATGTGTTCGCAAATTCCTGACCACCAGGTCTGCTGTTAGGAATGTATTATCAATGTAGTAGTTTCCAGGGGTATCATGTCTCTCAAAGGATACCATTATGCATTTCTTGGAACTGAGTTGTAGATCGTGCTTCTGGCACCAGTTATTGATCTGTGTCAGGCCTTCTTGGAGGGTATTTGTATGTGTGGGATTCTGTCAATCCTCTGCAAACTTGGTCAACAAGAGGCCCTTGATTTTGGCCTTTACTTCTGAGGCATGCAAAAAGGAGGGGCTGCAGCACTGAGCCCTGGTGGACCCCATTAGGGACTGGCCTCTTTGTTGAGGTGGAGTTGCCCTATCCTAACTTATTGGGTCCTGTCTTTGAACCACCCGGCTATCCAGTAGGTGACAAAGGGGTTTATAGTGAGATTCTTTGTCTAGAAGCCTAACTGTTGTCTTGGTGAGAGATATCTGGCCAAGGAATTCCTGCAGCTGTTATTATTTGGATAATTGGTCTGGTTCCTGTCATGTGTCTTAAATAGCTAGAGTTTTAAATCAGATATACCTGTTGCTCAGCCTGCAGCATAGAGACTGACATACTGCCAGCTGTGATATTGAGAAAAGGTAAGAGTTTGTTCTCATTTATTGTCTACACTCTAGGCATTCCTGAAAATGGAGAACATAGATATCTGTGCAGTAACTAAGACCTGGTTCAAGGCTCCAGAGAGCACCCCTGCAATGCCAGGCTACAACTCTTACCACACTTTTTGGCCACCAACCCAGGACCGAAGCACTAAAGGCGGAGGAGTGTCCATATTCACCAAGGATATTCACACCTCTAGGCTAGTTGCCCAACACAATGCATCTGAAATTTTACAGGTGCAACTTAACACTATATAAGACTGCAGTCCAAATTGTAGATTGCTACAGATCCCTCACCATGCCCTAAGATTCTCACTGCATCTTTCTAAACATACTGGAAAATAAGATACAACCAAACACCCTAATACTGGGTGATTTCAACTACCCTGCCATTAACTGGGAAAACTACTCTGATACAAGCACCTTTTGCCCAATGGTTCTTGGAATTCATAAATTCCAACGGCCTGGATCAACTAATCCATAGTCCCACCAGGGGCTCAAATAGACCTGGTCATTACCACCATGGGAGATTGATGCTCCACACCAGTAGTCACCCCCTCGTTGGTCAGGTCTGACCATAAGCTAATCACCCTTGATGTCACATCCCACCCCCTAGTAAGGAAACCTCCATAAAAAACTTCTTCAAAGCCAACTTCATGCTGCTCAAGTCAGAAGTGACAAACTTCATGACACCCATGCAGATGGGAACTGAAAGTTCGACTGCTGAATCCTACACTAAGGCACTGTATGAGCACATCCACTTGTGCATGAATCGCAGCATTCCATATAGAACCAAGACACTCTTGTCCAAAAAAAGGAAGCCAATCTGGTGGTCCCCTGGCATAAACAAACTATACAACAGAAGGAAGAAACTGTTGTAGAAAAGAGGAAAATCCCAGTATACAAAATACTCCCTTACCAGCCTCAGTAAGAAGCTGAGATCCGTCATAAAATCCTCCAAAGCTAGTTATGAAAATAAAATTGCCAAAGATTCCAAGGACAACCACAAGGCATTCTATAGTTATGTCAAGTATCTAAATGCCAGTGCTCAGATCTGCTCTGAGCTACAACAGAATGGCATTAAATATACTGATCCTAAGGATATTGCCAATATCCTGGCAGATCGAGTCAGTGCCAACTTCACCCCCTAAAGGGCCCATCTCAATACCAAAAGATTGCCAAATTCCGGTAATCACGGCAACACGGGTAGAAAACGCACTCTCCTAAGCTAAGAATATAGCATCCATGGGACCAGACGACATCCCGGGCTCTGTACTACAAAATGAACTGGCACCTCACCTAAGTGTCATGTTTAATCATAGCCTCACTTCAGACTTCGTGCCCAATGAATGGCGCACAGCTACAGTTATCCCACTCCACAAGGGGGGATCCACCTTGGATACCGGGAACTATCGTCCCATCAGTCTGACGAGCCTGATTTGCAAAGCCATGGAATGCATTATCATGGAACTTGTAAACAAAGACATTGGCAACCTTCAAACACTGGACCCCACCCAGTTTGGTTTTGTAAAGGGCTGATCTTGTCTTCTCATTCTGATTGACTTCTTTAATCAGTCTCCAGAGCCATGGATGAGAGTAAGACGGTCCACACAGCCTATCTGGACCTCGCTAAGGTCTTCGACACCATCCCCCACTTTGGAATCTGAGATAAACTTACTAAGCTGGGCATTAAACCCTATGTCACTTGATGGGTTGCCAACTGGCTTATTGACAGAATCCACACAGTAAAAGTAGCTGACTCAAAATCCAGCTCCAGACAAGTGACAAGTGGAGTACCTCAGGGTTCAGTCCTGGGACTGCTCTTGTTTGGCATCTACTTCTCTAAAGTACAGGCCAGCACTAAGGGACTCTGACAAACAAGGTTCGCAGATGACTGCAAACTGGGAGCCATTATTGAATCCCCAAATTATGTGGATATTCTACCAAAGGACCTAACAGAAACGTGCTTTGTGCTAGAACCATGGGCTCAAGCTAAATGCCAAGAACTGTATCCACATAAGTGGCAGTACACTAAACACCGGAAGTGTGATTAGGAACTTAGGGACACAGGTGGACAGTGGTCTCTCCTTCTATAACCACATCGCCACAACAGTCAGGAAATCCTTCTATGTGGCACACCTCATCACTAAGGGCTTTTCATCCAGAAAAAGGAGGTCATTGTCCCACTGTACTCATCCCTCATTAGACCCATTATAGAGTACAATGCCCCATTTGGTATGCATCTCATAAGACATCTGCAACAACTGGAAAGGCCACAGAAATACCTCACTAAAAGAATCACATGCCTAAAGCAGATGCCCTATGCTGACCATCTAAAAAAACTCCAGCTATACTCTGTTGCATGTTGCCTACTCTGAGGCAATCTCTGCTTAACATACAAGGCCATGTCAAACCTAGAGCCTTTGGACATGCTACATTTAAATCCCAGTCCCTCAGAGCCACACACTCCAGGGATCTAAACCTGGTCATCACAATGACTAAAACATGCTGGAAGGATAGGTTCCAGACCCAGAGACTCCCCACATTCTGGAATAGACTTGCCCATACATGTCAAGCTGAGTGTCTCTTTGGCCCTTATTCGAAAGGAACCTTGATGATTGGATGGGAGATAGGAAATTCACCTCGGGGATTCCTGTCGGTCACCCTGCTAGACAGGGGACCCAGGAAATAAATATTCTGGGAGGAAATAGCCAGGGAATTGTTATGGCTAGGCTTGTATAGGCCCTAGGGCTGTTAGCCTAGTACCAACCTATGAACCTATGCATCATTTCACAAGGTTTATCTACAGTGCTTGAGTGGGGTATTGTGTTGTATGCTTTGGCCAGGTCAAGGTAGGCAGAGGTTTGGCCTCCTCCATTGTTTTTGTGACCACCTTGAAGTCCACCTGGTTGAGTGGGAATGACCTGCCCTTGATAAAACCAAACTGGGGTGGATCAAGTGTCTGAAGGTTTCCTATGTCATTGTTTATTTCCATGATAATTGTTCTCATGGCTTTGCATATGAGACTAGTCAGACTTCTGGGTCTGTAGTTATTTGGGTTCATAGATAGCTCACCCTTGTGCAGAGGGATGACAGTTTCAGTCCTCCATTCACTTGGCATGAAACCTGTTTAGCAGCTACAGTGAAACAGTGATTTTTGGAGGTCATCATGATGGGTTATGTTTCATGCTGTTAAGGAGGCTTCCTGGGATATTATGCTGTTAAGGAGGCATCCTGGGATATTATTGGGCCCATCAATGTAGTATTCTTGTTCGTGGAGCATGCATTGAGGATGTCTTCCATGGTGATAGTTGAGAGTTATGTTCAATGGTATTTCCTGAGTGGTCGCTGGGGAGTTATTAAAATTGGAGCTGAATTATTTGGCCAGTAGATTTGCTACATCGTCTGGCTTAGTGTAGGTGGCACCATTTACCATTAGTTCTGCACATTGCTGTGTACCACATTTGAGGTTGCAGATATAGCTAAAGAAAGCCTTATGGTTGTCCTTGAGTTGAGAGGTACGTCAGATTTGGCTTTGATACACTTGACTTGCTTTCTTTTGTAATATAACCTATTAATGTTGGGATTTTACCAAGGAGGCTTAATATTGTATGTATTTTTTGTGTGTGTGTTCTGTGCTTATTCCTGATAGGCACAGCTGTCTCAATGCATTTGTTGTTATGATTGTACGGGGTCATGGTGGGTGAACAATTCTATATATGCAGCAGGGTTTTTTTTGGGGGGGGGGGCTGAAATTTTGCTAGATTACTTAATAGTAGGATGTTTGCTTGCACTAGTTACTTAATGTCCCAGGATTAGCAGGAGTCCCTGTTTTGTTTCAAAGGTGACAGCTTTAATGTCCAGCTTTCCAGAGAGGACATTACAATGGGGAAGTGCAGTGTTCCAGACATTTTTTGTTGAGAAAGTCCAGGAATCTCTGAACCTGCAAGTTTGGGGTCTTATATGATTTCCAGTTTATAGTAGGGTAAAGTCGCTCATGGATATGGCTTTTTGGGTTGAATGGTAAGTGACTCCAGTACGTTTAAGTATGTGTTATGGGTTTCCTGGGCAATAGATGAGGGGCCTATAGCTTATGCCTATGGTAATGTGGACAGAAAACTCAAGTGTCATCCTGTTTTGGTCAGTGTTACGTTTTTAAACATGTTTATTATCACTTAAGAAATAGACAAACATACATTTATGTAAAAGAAAACTAGCTATGTTAACATGTTCACAGTTACAAACATACATTACACACTTTGATACAGGTGTCAATCCAGGATTGCATATATTGCTCAATTCCTGCCTTTCATTAAACCTCACTCCTTCTACAAAACATTATTTTGCATGAATTATTCCCACAATTTCCACTTTATGTAGGGCTTCTACCCTTTTCTAAAGATCCCACTTCAGTTATTTTCTCTGTTACAGTATTTACTTCTTCAAATAGTGGCTTAGACTTTATCCGTTTTCTAGTAATTGCTTTTTTGTCTGCCACCAGAAATAAACTTAATGAGACCATGCTATGTCTAGACAATTCAGTCTCTCAGCACAAAAAAACAAATTCCTTAGCTACACCCATTTGCTCACCCAATATTTCTGACTTGAGTACTCTGTAGCAGTTTTTTTTTTAATCTGACAATTTATTAATGTTCCTCCAACATTTGTCATCTTATGGACTTGTGTATTTAGGAGACCTACATATTTTATCCAGTCTCTCTTCTTAGTCTCTACTAACCTTCTGATTATAGTTATCATGCAGTATTTTATATGCCCCACTAATTATCCATTTTTTTAATAGCAGCATCTTTTCCACCAGCACAGGCCTTTCAGTTAAGATTCCCTGATCCCTTTGTTTGCCTATACTGTAGCTTACAAGCTTGCAGTACAGTTGTCATCTCTTCCTATTCTGTTACCTTTCCCTGTCTATTGGCTACCAATATCTTGGTTCTTTTGACAGTTTTCTCCAGTAAATTCTAGCTCCCTCTTGTCTATTCTGTGCACCCCTAATTGCAGTCATCCCTATCTACAGAATCTTCTTTTGCCATTCTCATGCTGGCTTAGTTCTTAGAATACTTTTTGCTGCTTTTATGAATACAATATTCAGTATGGCTGTTATTTTCTTTAAGGATCTGTATCCAAAATCCTACTTATTACTTGAATTTCCACTTTGAATTGTAGCTTTTTGCTTGAATATATATCTGAGCCTGAACGGTTTAGTTGTGAAATTTCCCTTCAGATCAGGTAATCTTAAACCAGCTTGTTCTATTGAAAGGATCAATTTATCACACTTGACCGCTGCCCTCTTCCCCTCCCAGATAAAATCTTTCAACTCATTAATTGCTTTCTGCAATTTCTCCTCTGGTTGATGGTTATATCTGGCTTGTATATAACACTAAATGGACTAAAAACATTTTCACTGCTTATATCTCGCTATCGCTTCCATAAACATGAGCTTCCAGTTTCTCAGTTTTTACTTTATCTTTTAAGTCCTATCCCCACACATCCTTAGTTGCTATAACAGAATCCTTTTTAACGTGTACCCCTATATACTTCATTTTATCTTGTCCCCATAAATAGGGATATTGCCAAACCAATTTAGGTTTATAGTCTGTAGCTGTAGCCTTTGTTTTGTCATTAGATTTATATCCCCCACTCCGAAAATAAGATTCAAACTGTTTCAAGAATGTTTCCTAACACCGAGACATCCTTTTCCGATTTTATAAGGTACAAAATAGGCATGTGTAGATAAAGCCAACTTTTCTTGATTACCATAACAGTTATATCCTTGAATTTCTGAGTCACTTATTTTCTTTGCCAGTGTCTCTAAATATAATGCAAATAACGGGAAAAGAGGACACCCCTGTCTGGTTCTTCTACTCTGACACAACTTATCAGAGAGAACCCTACTACTTTAATTTTTGCCTCCTATCCCTTGTATATCCTTCTTAATTAACCTTTATTGTCATGGAATACATATTCTTCCATTGTCATTCTCATGAAGTATTCAAGTAAGCTGGGGTTTTCTCTGCATCAAGACCCATAAACAACAGCTTTATGTTATTACATTCATGGCATGTTTGTTTTGATGTAAATTAAGACACCTCCACCTTTTGTTCCTGTCTGTGTATTAGCTGATGTACACAACTGTACTTTCTCTCTCTCTCCAGCAATTTCAGGTGGCACCAATGTCAACACTGACTGATACCTGACCAGCAGCAGGAGTCCCTTTTAGATGTGATTGACTAACAGAAAAATAGATCAATTGTGTGCATGAAGTTTTATGGAAGTATGTATGGTGTGTTTGTGGTTCATAGTGGAAAGGTAGCTATTTATGATGATTGGCTTAGTTTATTGCATTTCTCCACTGAGTGATGGGGAGTTTTCTGCTACAGACAGTTTTGGGCTGACTTTCAGTTAGACTGGAGTAGGGCTGCTTGCTGTGAATGGTTTATGCTGTTGGGTGCTCCCGGTTTTGTTCAACTTAACAGCTCCCTTACTACTGAAAGTAAGTCTGTAAATAAACTGTTGTCTGTCATTTTTGGTGTGAGTGGACACCTGTGGTAAGACTACCCACCATGATGTGATGCAGCGGTCTGCACAGTATATTGCTGCTACAAAATGCCAGTTAAGACTGTGTGTGACATATGTGATCATCTGCTACCAGTTGGGGGTGGGACAGAATGGGTGAATTGGGGGTTAGCTGTACTAGACTTGTGTGCAAACAGATAAATTCTGGCTTATACCCCTGGGTGGAAATAGTTTGTTTATATATTTTTACATCAGGTGCTTTTTGAGCATTTGCTGTAAAGTATACATTTAGTCTATACTGCAACATTTGTTCCTTGAAAAATTACGAGAATGGAGTATTATCCTTACTTAGCAGCCCTACTGAACCTGAAAAAAGCTCCTTTTGGTTATCAGCATATTTCATTTTCACATTCTCAGCATATTTCATTACTACATTTATCTCCATGCTCTTCTCTTTTTTTCTCTACAGCTATTTTCATATCCTTACTTAGCCTTACATCCAGCATTTTAATGTGATCTCATACAAGCTTGCTTTTTTCACAAAGTGCTTGGTTTTATTATTTATTTATTTTTATTATTTTTGGGAGTAGACGTTTTGAACCTTTAGGAAAAGTTAACAAAATAACGGTTTAATGATCATGTTTGTTTAATGGTTTGCCAAATTACTTCAGTTACAAGTCCTTCCAGTTCATTATGCTTATGCCACTCCCCATTTTTTTGTGTGTGTCAGTTTGTGTTTAGCTCCTCGTGCTTGGCAACCATCACCTATCCCATCTCTGAAGCCAGCATACAAACAACCATCCAGAGTTTGGTGGTCAGGTGCCCTAGTGGCTGTGTGAGCCACCATGTCACACTGCTGGTGGTCTTTTCGCTCCTCTGGTTGTGCATGCTGCCACACATGAGCAAGTGAAAGCTACTCTCTCAAGCTTGGATCACCAAGGCCATGTTCCCCCGGTTCTGTGGCTGTTGACTTTGGTCAAGTTGTCTGAGTGCTAAGAAATATGTTTATAAGACCAAGTGACTTAAGGCAATGACCAGTTTCTTGAAGGCTATGCAAGATCTCCACTGGAGTATTCCATGGTTTTCTTACATTTTGTTATAGATGTTACCAGAAATGCAGTTTTGAACTCCCACAGTCTGTATATAATTGCAGAGTTTTTTCAATGATCAGTGGCTAAGGAAAGGTATATAGTGGGGAGTTAGTTCTCTGCCGTAAGAAAGCACCTAGCTCCTTGTACAGTCATTTATTTTTAAAACATCTATGTTAAAAACGTTTTTGTTTTAAGTGATGACTACATACAACAGTAATAAATAAAACAAATACTTCTATTATTTACACACTCTGTGTGTATACACACACACATGTACATATGCATGTGTGTATATTTTATATAATTTTTTAACCATTTTCACTCACTCCCAACATTGCATAGAATACCGTCCGTTAAATTTCACTCCCTTCTTTTTCTAAGATAACGCCTCCAGTTCTTTTTATCATCTTTAACGTATTCAGTTCTTAAGTTTACAGTTGGTTTGCATTTTGTTTTCAATTTTTTTATTAATTGCTTTTTTCACAGACATAATTTTAGCAAAGCCTTACTCTGTCTAAACGATTCAGATCCTGTATCCCAGCTGAAAAAAGTAACATTCTTTGCTGCAATTTGGTTCCCCAACATTTCTGACAAAGTACTCTGAAATGAATTTTTAAAATCTCCCACCTCATTACATTCCCAAAACATGTTAACAATTGCCTCTTTCCCATCACATGTCCAACACGTGCTGTCTACCTGAGGATGAGGAAAAATTCTCTGAAGTCTGCGTGGGGTATAAAATACCTATGCAAACACTTCCATGCTAAAATCCTAAACCTTCTGGACTTTGCACATTTGGAGGGCCATATAGATGTCTTATTTCTCTGGCTTTCCAATCTGTCTTCCCACTCTTATCTAAACTCTGATTCTTGTAGTTGTCCTACATTATTCATATGTCCTACAGTGATCCCTTTAACATCTGCATCTGTTCAGGTCTCCATTAAAAACTAAAGCCGAATCGGTCTTTTGCTTAGTACTCCTATCCTATTCTCTTTGCCCATTTTCTCTTATCAGCCTTTGCTAGCGAAGGCAGTCTCTAACTTGCAGTCTAAATTTCTGCATCGCCTCATTCCACACTATTGTATTTTATTCCTTAGTTATTTGCTTCCAAAACTTTGGCTACTTTGCCAATTTTCATCATTAAATTCTAGTCCCCTTTTTGCCTATTTTCTGTACCTTACTTGCAGTCGTACCTACTGGTAAAGTCTCCTTTCTCCATTCCTGTGTTAGCTTGCTTTTTAGAATACTTTCTGCTACCTCATAAATGTAATGCTCTGTATGGTTGATGTTCTTAAGAGCCTGCATTCAAAAGTCTTCTCTGTACGTATCCCCTCCCCCATTTCTTGAACTACCTTACAATCATTTCATCGTCTCTTTCCACTTAAATTGATGACGTCTGCTTGATTTATATTTTAACTGTATAGGTGTAAAATATCTGTTTTTAAAATTTTCTCTACGGTGTTCCTTAATTCTAAATCACCTTGTTCTGCCTGAGTGTGTGTGTAATAGAGATATATATATTTGTGTGTGTTCATGATTAACTTTAATTTAACCCACTATTAAATGGGAATCCTGTGTGACACCAAATGTGCGACACCAAATGTGCAGGAATCCTGTGCGACATCAAATGTGCAGGCACAGAGATTTCTGGATTTTGTAAACACAAGCTCCCTGGACCAGTTGTCAGTATGCTGTCCAGGGGTGCAAACATATTGGATCTGGTCCTCACTAATATGGGAGAGTGCTGCACATCTCCTAGTGTAATAACTTTGCTGGTATGGTCCGACCACAAAACAATCTCCTTTGAAGTAAAAAAAAAAAAAAAAAAAAAACCACAGAAGCACAGTTTTTATGCTGGAATGTTCAGGAACTACCCTAGGCTTAACTTCCTTCTTAAGTGATATCCTGACAAAAGGTCAGGTCCCCATAAACCATGAGAACACTGCCTATATGGAACCGTTCACTGAAGCCTTCTACAAGCATGTTAATAGTGGTCTAGAGGCAGCTGTACCTACCAGGAGGAAGTACAGAACTAAAAAAGCCACCCTGGCGGAATCTTATCAGTAGGCTATGTAATAGAAAGAAGAAATTTGTGACAAAATTAGAAGGTGTAGCACCCTGAAGGATAAAAGCACACTCATCAAACTTAAACAGCTCTGAGGACAGAAAGTCTACCAAAGACAATGGACAACTACAAGGCACAAAACTGTGTGCAGAACCTGTTTATGGAGTCAACTATACTGAGCCAGAAGATATAGCAGATTTATGGGCAGACAAATTTAGCTGTAACTTTTTATGCCTCTCTCCCCCCTACAATCTTCCCTCAGGAAATGCTATCAAATAGAATTCACCCTAAGGCCAATAACATTGTATTGATTGGCCCAGACTATATCCCAGGATGCCTTCTAAATGTCATGAAACATGACCTGTCAGGACCTCTGTAATTGCTGTTAACTGTAGCCTTCAAACAGGCTTTGTGCCTCACGAATGGAGAACCGCAACAGTCATCCCTCTGTAAAAGAGCAGGATATCTACAGAGCCTGAAACTACAGACCCATAATTCTCACTAGTCTGGTATGCAAAGCCATGTAAAGTATTATGGAAATGGTCAATAATGGCATAGGAAGTCTTGAAACACTGGATCCAACCCAGTAGTTTGGTTTTGTCAAGGGCAGGTCATGACTACTGAACGTGGTGGACTTTTTTTTTTTTTGAGAAGGTCACCAAAGCATTAGATGAAGGTGAAGTGTCTACCTTGACCTAGCCAAGGCATTTGACACAGTACTCCACTCGGGTTCCGTTAAGAGTTTATACCCAACCACTTGTGTTTGTTACCCAGTTGGATAGCCAGCTGGTTCACATGACCCAGGAAGTTAGAACTGGGGAGTCCACCTCTACAAAGAGGTCAGTCATAAGAGGAGTCCATCAGAGATTGGTCCTGGGACTACTCCTTTTTGGCATTTACTTCTTTTGAAGTTAAGGCCATTGTCAAGGGCCTCTGTCTGGCTAGATTTGCAGACTGTTGCAGATTAGGAACAGTCATAGAATCCCCCACCAATAGTAATGTTATGCAGGAAGGGCTGACACAGACAAAGCAATGGACTAAAACCAACTGCCATGAAATGCATAATAGTATCTTTTGCGAAGTAGTCCACCCCTGTAACTTATCATATTGACAATATACCACTAAGAGTCTTCCCATTAGTCGGGGACTTAGGGACACAGACGGACAGTAATCTAGCCTTTGACATTCATGTGTCTATAGTAGTAAGGAAATCATTCTCGGTTGTATGACTTATAAACAGAGGGATGGCATTTTGTTCAAAGAAGATCTTTGTTCCACTGTATTCAGCATTCATCAGACCTGCCGTTGAGTGCAGTGCTCCCTTTGGTGTCTACCTGGCAAGGCACATCTAACAATTTAGAACATCTACATAGGTTCCTTAAGAGTACAGGGTGCAAGTAACATGTCCTTTGCAAACTGACTCAAAGCCCCATCCCTGTACAGTAAACCCTCAGTTAACTGGCACCCATAGGGATTGGTAGATACCTAATAAGTGTAGCTTCTGGTTGCTTGAGAGTTGCTATTAAAAATAGATCTGATAAATACTGTATCCTGTTATAAACACTGTATTTATTTGATTTTAATATTGAAATACAGTAATTAAAAGCCTGGCTGGAATAATATTTTAAACTTGTATTTCTGCTAGAAAGCGTGGCACATTAAATATTTTTCAGTGGCACACTGGATTGGAATTGAATGAATTGAACAGAGAGAGAGAGTGAATGCATGTATGAAAGCAGGAGCGACTGTGTGTGTGAGATCGCAGAGATGTATGAAAGCTGAATAGTGTGTATGTGAGAGAAATTGAAGAGAAGTGTGTGCAATCTGATGCAAACTGAGTATGTAGCGAGTGTTAAAATTTTAGCAATTTGACTTGTTTGGTTTGTCTTATTCTCAGGTTGGGGAGAGAGGGACTTTTATTTGTATTTTCATTTTTAAAACTCTAAAAACGTAAGGTATGTTTCTGCTGGGAGGGGACAAAGTGCAACACCTGAAACTGAATTCTGCATACTGTACTGTATTTCTTCGATTTTTCTGGTTGCTTGAATTTTTAACAAAGTTTACTGTATTCTGTTTCCTGCAGGTTGCATATCCACAAAACAAACTTGCCTGTGATATAAATTGGACCTCCTGGTGAGACAGATGTGTATCCCAGAGACTACTTCCTTGGAACAGGCTCCCCATCCATGTGAAGCAGAGTTCCTTCCTAACCCAGTTCAAGTGCAACTTGGACAGTTAGGTGGGGACAGGAAATTCATCCCTGATTTGGCACCTGTGTATCTAATGGACACAGGCAGCCTGTAGATGGTACATTTCCCAGGCCCCTTCTTACACTTATCAAGGGTACCAGAACTTGTCAGAGATTTGGGGTGCATGGCTGGGCTTAAAAAGGCCCTTGTGCTCATTAGCCTAGTACACAGCAATGAACCAAAAACCTTTGAAGATGGAAACATCAGATACAAATATGGACACCTAATTAGCATAAATTTTGAATACCAGATAGCACATGGCCCTTTTTGCTTCCAATAGGAATCTAGGATACTACTTGGGAACGTGTTTAAAAAACAGGGAGTGATGAAAAATGATAGAAAAACATAAGCACATTATCAAAGAGAGGTGTAAAATCTGCAAATTTTAATTAAATGTGTTGCAAAATTCTACCACGTAAGGTAATTTATTTTTCCTTCTCAAAGACATGTCCTCTTTTTGACAGTAGTATGGTGGTTATGTGGTGTAGCCTTCTCTGTTTAGACAGCTTGACACAATTTTCTGAATCCCTCTCATTGCATGTTAATTTTTGAAGATGTAAAACAAGTCTGAAAATGGGGACATCCTGTGCAGTGGTAAATCAATCCTGACAATAGGGATGTTTCTCCAAAATATGGGCAGTTGAGAGGTCTGTCACTGCTTTGAAGGGCAATGCCTTAAGATTCCCCTTCACTGATACAACCAGCAGGTAAGTTAGTTTAACTACGGGTCTTGATACATACATGATATTGAATCTAGTAATGTAGAAGCAAATGTGCTAAATCTTATGCTGAGTCAGTATGAATGCCCATAAAGTAAGAGGGCAAACTGTCCACTAAGTGGATAAAGTGGCATCTCCCTAAAGGCAGAAATCTGTGAAAAGGCAAAAATGTTGTTAAAACTGATATAATGTACAACAGTCTGACACACAAGAAATTGTTGGGACTGTAGAATCTTCTGATTTTGTTGAATTGAAAAATCTTTGTGCCGAGTCATGGGGGTTGGGGGGGGCGGCAGGGTAACCTGCATCCAGATGATGATGGTGGTGGTGTTTGAAGTGTGAGTTGTATCATTATCATTCTGTGATGCAAAACAAAAGGAATTAAGCAACTGGAAAAACAAGAGACTGTTAAGAAATAACATTGAGGGAGGACAACTTTTTTCCCCACAAGACAGGATTATAGCCTAGATATCAAATGAATACACATTTTGGAACTTCTTAAGACTGTCAGTGCAAAGGAATAATGCTATGGGCTGTTAGTGATATTTTTCATATAGTCCGGGGTTTGATTCCTTTAGCCTCCATTTGGCAACTGTGTAACTCTGAGCAAGTGCACTAGGATAGTTAAATTGGACTAGGCTTCCCAATGGTCTTGTGGACTGCATGCCAAGTAACTACGTATAAACTCCCCCACAAGTTCCATGATTATTTCTGATTGGTTTTAAATGTAGTTTGTTTGCTCCCTTACAGAAATTAAAGTATTTCACATTTACAGTTATGCTTTCTTTGAGGCAGTATGCAAGTGGGCATGCCAGAAACTAAAGAAATGCACCTGTATATTGTCAGATGCTTCATGCAATGAGGAGGATTCAGAAAATTGTGTGAAGCAGTAATTTTCACATTGCTTAGCATCACTGAAAGTGCATAGCTGGCAGCTTTGGCTGTCTTCCAGTGGCAAAATGGAGATGACAGGTTGAGCAAACATTGATTTTATTTTTGAGTTTGGTTTCAAAGTCTCTACAACAGTTGTAAATCCCCATCTAAAAATGTCTTCAGTTTGGATGCGAGGAACATGGTCGTTTATTTTGTGGTAGAACTAGCATGTTGTGAGACATTACATAAAGTGGAATATTAGCATTTAAGCAGAGTTCATCTAACTGCCATGTCCCCCTCCCTCAGTTAAGTACACACTGTTTATGAAACCCTTCTAAAAATGACTTTTGTGAATAAAAGCATTTAAATGTCAACCACATACTGTTTGACAGTATATTTTGAAACTGGGTATTGCTTACTGTTACAAGTCAGAATTCATTCATTCATTCCAGTAGATGTGGCATAGTTTCTGGGAGTAACTGTGGTGGTGTTTGTTAATTTGGGGTGACTTGGTGGAGACCTCAGGAGAGTTGTCTTTTATATTGATTCTTATGCAATTTTTGTATCAACCTGGGCTACCATCAGCTGAAACAGTCACTCTTTAATGTCTTAACAAATTGAGATTTGAAGGTTGCAAATTTAGATGGAACCCATGCTGTGGATAATTACTTTGCAATATAAACAGCATACTTAAACCCCTAATAATATTTTCCCATTCTGCTGATTAAAGTGTGAAAGTAATTGTAAGTTTGTAAGCCTTACTGTGGGTATACAGATGTTAATTTGAAAAATAGAACTGAATTTTGAAAACTTAATTTAAATGGCGAAGTAGCACTGTAATGAAAAGTCAAATTAAATGACAAAAATCTGTCATTCACAGCTCTTTTCCTACCAAGGTGGTTTGAGCCTACAGTAGATTCCAGGGCCGGGGTGAGTCTTTAAATTGCTCTAAGCTGAGATATAGAGGTAACTCCTTAAACTGCTCTAGGCCGAGATGTAGGGGGTAACTCCTTAAACTGCTGTAGGCCGACATGAGTTTGGGTTTGTAGTAGTCTGTAGCTTTCTGTGTCACAAACCCGGTATGTGTAAATAATGTTTTGCTTCTTGCATAGTAAAATTGACGTTGTTTATTCTGCAGCTTTTGGGACTGGAAGTTGTTTAGCTTTTTACTTTTTTTAACCAGGATTCCTACATTATGATTGGTGGCTACAGGTGAGATTGGGTTACAACATTTATATTAAAGGACAGTAGGGATTTAGTATTTTTAGGAAGAAAATGTTTTCTAATGATTTCCTTCATTTGACAGTTGCCATCCATGGTGACAAAAGAAGAAATTTAGTGAAAGGTCAGCTAGTGAGATTCTCTCGTCTGATTACTGACAAGTGTGTTTTACAGGAAATTGTCAAGGTGAAAATCATGTGTTTTGAGAGACAGTATCCCATTAAGTTATTGGATTCAGATGTACAGAGGTTAGATTGGGGAGAATTGCATGTTTTCAACCTATTTTGACCAATCCTGAAACACCGTTGTTAGAAATGAATAACCGTACCCCACTAACTTCATTAGCGATGGTTCTTCCATTTAACAATAGAGTCAGTGATATCAAAAAGGTTTTTGAAAGAAATTGAGCAAGTGTTTATGGTCTTATCGGACTAATTGACAAGCTTGGTGAAGCACTGCACTTTTTATTTAAAAGGGATTCAACTATTAAGAATTTTTGTAAGAAATGTTCATGACGGATACATGATTACATCTAATGGAATGTACAAGTGCGGTGCTTGTTGACAATGTAGGTTTATTTTGGATGCTGTTAGTACTTCAGTAGTTTCTTATGCAAGTGTTATTGAATGCAAGGGAAAATTTAATTGTTTTTGAAGAGGGGTTGTTTACCTGGAGAGTTACAGACATGCCAGGCTTTCTATGTTGGCAAGACATAGTGTGCTGTGAGGAAAGGTTATCTATGGGCACATACTTGCCATTAAATAGGATTACATGACAAGTACTTTATCAAAACAATCTAAGGCTTGTAGTAATTTTAAACAATTTGTAATTTTTAAAGATGCAAACCTTTGACTGGGGGGGGGGTGTGATTGGGAAGAGCATCTACAATGTTGAGAATTATATTGGCATTTGCTTTTGATTGTAACCCAGTCCCCTAGGATTGAATGAACATGTGTTTAATAACTGAATCTTACAGGAAACAATCTAATTGATTATGATGTACATTTTTGCATTCTTTTTAAATTAGTAATGTTTTAGGTTACCAATTATTTGTTTTGTTTATTAGGTCAAGTAAAATATGTACATATGTTTTTAAGCTGTTTTGTTACTGGATGATTAATTGGCGATGTCGCAACAGTTTTTTTCCCCTTAAATAACTGGTATGAAATTGTTTCAATGGAGTTAAAATTCTGAATGTTAAAGAACAGAGGTGATTTATTACACTTCAAATTTCCTTGTGGAGCTATCAGCTTTTTTTTTTAGTTTAAGTTGCTGTTTAAGTGTATTTGGTTACATAAGATCTTGGACACAGAGTTAGTTTTCATTTAGAAAGCATTGTAATAATAATGTGTTTGCCCATTGGCAAAATTATTGTAGTAGCTTCGCCCTCATGATCAAACCACATCAACAGTGGGTAAATCCTGATATACCCATGCACAGTCATGGAGTATTGCTTTAATATGAAACATTCTTGTTATTCAAACTGATGCAAAAAGCAGGCATTTTTAAGACTTCTTGTGTATGTGTAAACCATCAGTTTAGTCTATTAGGTGCTACTTAACACTGGCATTTGAAAAAGACACAGAGGAGGTTCTTTTTGTGCAGAACAGGCATATTCTACAATTTTGTAACAAGACTTGACACTTTAACTGAATTACCTGTAAGGATCTTAAGAGTTTGTATTTTAAAATATGCCATTATCTGTTTTGCCAATTAACAATTTTTAGATTTAGGAATTATTTTCAGTAGCTATACTTCTCTTGTTTTTCTGGGATACCATGTTTTATTCCCTACTCAGACCACTATGTACTTCAGTGGAAGGTAAAATGTTTTTGTACAATAGGTGAGAAGAAAGATACAGTAGACTTAACTAATTCATTTATTTGCTGGTTGGTGGCCCATACTAGGTTTGTCAGTGTGTACCTTTTCAAAAGCAACAGAAGAAACGAGCAGTGTCAAAACATACATGACAGTAAATGCCTTTTGGCTGAGTTATTTGTAGGCCAGGTGATCATATCATGTTCATCTGGGTAGTGTCCTTAAGGAAGTCACCATTTTGACACAGTGTTCTTCGCTGGTAAATGTTTAATATGTTCATCGAACATAATGTAAGTTAATGTAATGAAAGAGGCCCCTGTATGGTCTTCCTTTTTTCGTTTTTTATTTTTATCTATTTTATTTACATTCATTAACTGATGTAATGGACTTATCCCGAAAGGACCTGTTTGAGCCACAGCCTAAGAAATGCATTTATTTTTAACCCACTTGTTGACTGGGTGGGGTAGTTCCCCTAAGCCAACAGCCTCTTTTTCAAGGCCTAACATGGTATTCACACTGACCAAGGGAAATTTGGATAGGTCATCTGGGAACAACTTCTTTTGTGTAAAATACCTTGGGATTTTTTTACATCTACCTGAGTTGCTGCCACACAAGCAGATGTGACCTCCAATTAACATTTCATCTGAATGACAACACACTCATTTGCAAAACGTCTAGCAAATGACAGACTATTTTTAAGCTTTGGTATTTATCTGTGTACAGCAATGACATGGGATATATTTGTTTTCAGGAACATTTTATTCCAAGTGAAGAGAGAACTGAGGGTCTGCTTTGGCATTGGCTATTGGGAAGCTGCGGGATGTAAATATAGTAGGGATGAACAGGAAGTAAGCATGAACTATTTGATAAGTATACTGTAATATATCCGTTTTGTAATGTTTTGTTTTTCTTTAAATGAGTTTTGTATTTATTTTCCAGATCTGTAGCCTGTTTGTATTCTTGCCTGTTATATTTCTATATAGTCATTTTGGTTTTGGTGCTTTACTGATAATTTACAGTCATCAAATCAGTTAACCGTAAACTTCAGCATTATTTTTACTGAAATATTTACCTTTCTTTGGTCAAGGCAGTGGCTGAAATGGGTCCTTCTCAGTCAGTCCATTAGCTCAGTATAGTATTAGGATATCGAGGTTGACAACTTGCCTTTGGGATGCCATAGTCATTGATGAGACTTTTTGAGATAGAAGGCATTTCACAAACTCCTCCAAGGACTGCTGTCCCAATAATAGTGCTTCATTCAGGACACCATCCTTCCCATATAACCACTGTGGTCCCAGGTCTCAATATTCCCATGAAGGGCACTAATCATTCTGACTTGGCCCACTTGTTTAGTACTAGAAATCTGTACAAATGAGGTTAACTGGTTGAACATGAAGAGGTTTAGGATTGGAACCCTCGTATGACCTTCTGCCTTTATGCTGCTCTGGAAGTTGATGTAGTTGCCAGAGAAAATGCAGCTTACTGACATGATGGCCGCACTACTTTGGTTTTGATTTAATGTATGTTCTTTAAAGTTAGTAATATACCAGCCTTCAGACCTTTTGTGTGCCATATGGTGGTCATCACAGCACTCCTTTCTGTCTGTGCTTTATTGGCTGTGTATCTCAAATGCAGTTATGAAAGCTGCCATAGAAAATGCCTTTTTGAAAATCCAAGCAAAATTTGAGTATGCCTGAACAATGTATTTTTCTTTGCTTAATAACACACCATCAAATGTAGTTATAAGTGAAAATACCTTTGTTTTCAAATCTCTGTTGTAATTTCTGTTGCTTTATCCCTAGTTCTTCCAGTAAGTGGCAGCACAACTTGCAAAAATAACCAGTGTCCAAATAATGACCTAATTTTTCCAGGTTTTATAGGGCTTATTTTCATCGGACATGGACAGGATTCTAATACTAGGAAACTGTCCTCTACTACGGTTTGAAAAGTTTACCAGACTACTCCAGTATTCAAGATACTTACAAGGTTATTCCTTTTTTTTTCTCTGCCCCTCCTTAGAGCTGGCTGTCAGCTGCCACCAGCTCCTTTTCTCATTCAGCAGGTTTTCTGAACCTGCCTTAGCCTCTCAGACTCAACCCAACCTAAATATGGGGCTACTGAGGAGACTGAAGATGGTGGCTCATCAGCATACTGCTGCTGAGGAGTGTGCACCCTAACCCTCCACAACCCTGCAGCAGCCTTGTGAGCTCTGCCAATGCTGCCATTGGAAGGTACATGCATGCTTTTGCACATGTACAGCCCATCAAGTGGTACACTGCTTACCATTTGAAGCATGGAGCTCCCCAGCCTCTTAATGCTGAGGGTAATAAGATGTTCTTAATTTAGATCCTTATTGCAGTAATACTTGCTACTGTGACTTTGCTGTGAGATATGTGAGAATCCTTCTCTCTCTTTGCATAGTGTAAGCATCATCTGTGGAACATTGTTACATTACAATTTCTTAAGCATATTTAAAGATGTTACCTGTACAGGTAACCCAGTATTAAGTACTGAAAGAAGCAATTCTGAGTACATTTCAGGTATTGTGAAGGCTGTCTTTTACAAGCAGTCAGACTGAATCAAAATGATTTATTGAACTTGCGCTCTGACTTAGGAATGGGGATCCATTTCTATTATAGTATTAAAAACCTAAACCTATGGAGAGATTAAATACAGAAGGGGCAAATTGACAAACCTGTAATACATTCTCCAGGAGCAAAGATTGCAGATAGTCCTAGCAATAAAAAAGATACAGCTATGTTGTGATTGATTGATTGATTGATTTCTACATCCGGCCCCCCTCCCCCACTCTTCTAATTTATGGCCAGTTCGATTGACAATGTGTAAATGTTGTGTATTGTGTTCTGTACTGGATGCTTTGGTCAAAAATTAACCAGCAGTTTAACACTGATCCGTTAATATGACCAATTAAAAAAGTGGACTGGATTACACTTGCTTGATACAGCATGGCTTTCTTGGGTCCTCTGCCCTTCTGGTCTCTAGGTATGGCAGCGTTTTATTACAAAAATGATTCCAACATTTTTTTCTACAAAAGTCAGTCTAAGAGGGCTAGTTGCTTGTGTCCATCTTGCTTCCACTTTTGTGAAGTGATGTTCTGTAAGCCGCCTTCCACTCCTTGCATGTACTGTTTTCTCATTATTGCTAGTTTTAATTTATTTTAAAATTATACTGCAAGCTCTGTTTATCCTTTATCTCTCTCTCTCTCTCTGCTTCTCTGCCTTTATACAGAAGACTTGGGTCTGAATGCTTACTTCTGTGGAGGTTCTGATACCGTACACATTGTCCAAAATTTGTTTGGTTTTGAATTCCTATTCTGTGAACAGTGAAATACAGTAGTGACTGCAGGTACTGAGCAATATTAAAAAACATTTGTTTTTTTCTTGCTCTCACTATCACTTCCTTATTTTTAACCCATGTCCTTGTGTAGTTGTGAATGGTTTTTGAATGGGGTAGTTGCTGTCCTTCATTCTGAGCCTTTGCAGTTTCAGTGGCTTTTCCCTTCTCCTGCTTTAGCTAAAGTAATTTTAACTTAATGTCGTTTCTTTTCACCATAGCTTTTTGTGACAATTCTTTTGAAGGAGGATTTTGTGAAAATTATTTGCTTTGTGCGGTGTTTATTGCATCTATGACCATTTTTATATTATCCCCACTGACGTCTTTTGTATAGAATCTTTAGCACAAAGCTTTTGTGGTGGAGCATTGAATAAGAGGAACGTTTTATGGAGGCTTGTGGCCCATTTGTGACAGTATTTTGTGCATGCCATCAATTTCAGATATGCTCCATGGAGCAGTTGCACATGTGATGATTCCTTGTAATGTTGAATGAGGGTAGGTTAATCTCCTCAGTTCTCTGAACGTTTAGACCGGAAGACTTAATGGTATCGCAACAAAGTGCTGGTTTATGGAGACATGAGTATTAGAGAGAGAAAAATGTACAAAATACCACAATTGTAAGTCAGATGTTTGCACAGATGGTCTGATGTTGAAGGCTACATTTTCACAAACTGCTATGAATTTTCTAATTGAGTTATCAGGACTAATGTTTTGTAAAATAGTGTCTTATTGTAAAAGAAGTTGGAGTGGAATTCCATTCATGAAGCCTCACCTGTAAATTTGTTCCTGCTTCTCCACCCATTTGTTTGGAGGGTAGTCTCTGCGTCCTAGCTGGCATTTACTCTAATACTTCACTTTCCCAAAGTTAGGTCTTTGCCTAGCGTGTGCCTCTGTTTTTGAATGAGTAATATAAAAGACTGATATTTCTTGGTGACACTCTGGAGCTCACCCCTCAACTTCTGTGCTTAAGAATTCTGTACAAAGCTACATACATCGGAGGAGAGGGGGACAACAGTTTTTGAGCAAGTTTAAAAGTTAATAGAGCAACAGGCTTTTAAATCAGCTTGTTTCTGAACAGTGAGTAATATGAAACTCTAATGCATGCCACTGATTGATTTTATAATCCTCAATGATTTACCAGAAAAGCAAATTTTTTTTGCGAGAATAATGGTAAAAAAAGGGGGCAAAATCAGGGTCATTCTGGTTTGCTAAACTATTTTACTTTATCTGTGCATTGTGACCTCTGAACTAAGCTGCTATTTATTCAGTTGAAGCCTTTTTTCTTCTTTAACTTGCAGTGCATTGCTTTTGTTAGTCATATTTCACTCTGTCTGCATTGTTGAAATACCAAGGAAGAGAGTGGGTTTAGTGCAAGGGGCAGCGACAGCGTGTCCTTAAATGTTTTATAGAAATCTCATTATAAATTGTGCCTGTCTTCTGTAATTGTGACTGCTTTGTTGAAGTGTCTTAACCCACTGGATGTACAGTAGCAAGCTCTGCCCAAACCTTGGCCAACACCCAACAGCAGGGTGACGTTAGTGCAGTCACGAGTGAACATTTTCCTGTGTTTCTCCACTGCATGAGTATTCATCCAGGTAAGCAAGCACATAGTATGGGCTTGTTAATTCACTGAACAGACACGGGGAAAATAAACTTTTTTTTTTTTTTACTTGCGTACTTTGGGAGCACTATTTGAGGGACCTCCCAGATTTGAGAAGAAGGGAACCAAAAACACAGAGTACATCTTTAAATGCATTTTAAAATAGCAGCTACAAATCCATCTTGTAGCATAGGGCATAAACACTCCTTTGCACCCATGGCAAACATTTGAAAAGATTTAGTGAAATTGCGGTATACAACAAAGTGTGGATACACTCTAATGAACATATTACATCAAGTATGTAAATGGCCATCTCATGTTTAAAGACTTAACCATGCACAGTAAATGTCAAAATAAGTGAGGTGACTGCAAGTTTAGCAAAGTAAATTGGGGAAAAATAATAAAGGATGTTCATAGGTTTTTTACTAGGCTATCAGCCCTAGGGCCTATACAGGCCTAGCCATAACAATTCCGTGGCTATTTCTTCCCACACTATTTACTTCCCTGTACCCCTGTCTAGCAGGGCGACTGACGTGATCCCCGGAGTGAATTTCCTTTCTCCCATCCAATTGTCAAGGTTCCTTTTGAAGAGGGCCAAAGAGGCACTCTGCTTGACATGTATGGGCAATCTATTCCAGAGTCTGGGGAGTGTCTGGGTCAGGAACCTATCCCTCCAGCATGTGTTGTTTATTGCGATGACAAGGTTTAGTTGGTGTAATTATACCTGTTGTTCCTATGCTCCTTTGCTGTAACAGTGCCAATGAGGCTAAGGATGGCTTTGCTCACTATGTGAAATGATTTGTATGTTAATGACTACATAAACTTGCCCTAGCAAAGGAAAAAAAAATTCCCTGCTATTCGTTATGCTTTCAATCAGTACAGTAAAACAAAGACGCAAGTAGTTTAGAATTTGTATGCTGTTTATGTGGATGCAAGTTTGAAACGGTGGTAAAGTTGTTGACTGACGAATACTTCTGTGTTGTATTGTGGAACAGAATTAAAGATGACATTCCCAAGTGTACATTGCTGTCATATCTGTTTGTGATCTGCCTTAAATAATCAGAGTGGCTATATGACATGCAACAAGCCTGAAGTTTTCTAAAGTTGAATTTATGCTGTTAGTACTCCAGTTAGATGCAAGTTGTTTTGTGAAGTAAGTTGACTGTGAGCCTTTGCTTCCATGTAAAAGTAATATGTGGAATTTTTAGTAACCTCAGTTTAATATCGTGGTCTTCTGATGTTCATTTAGAATTTTAGTGGAGTCCTATACAAAAACATGCCTATTTCTTGGAAGTGCATTTCATTTTTGTTAAGCAACCTGAGAAGAGGCTTCAGTATTACACAGGCTTAGAGGGGCCTTTAAAGAGCATGCAAACTAAGCAACACACTGTTGAAAATAACTGGAGAATTTCCATAGGGATAAACATGCGGTGTGCTCATGCAGCCCCCCCTTTTTTACTCCTACATTGTGCTCCTAAGAAGTAAAATTTTGAAAAGACAGGAATTTGAGGTACACATGTCATAAAACATAACCCACCCAGAGCCACTTAATAATCATTTTGATTGCTTAAACTCTGGAGGCTCAACTCGCATGCGTTAATCAACAAGCAGTGTATGCATGATGTCACTGGTAAGTCTGCATGCCATGCCAATTATGTATCATGCATACTGTCATACATTAAGGCTTGCCAATCACACTGGCTACATCCATTCCCGCGCAAAACTGCTGGTGGGTTAAGACACTTCAACAAAGCTGTTATGACTTACTGTATTTACTTTTGTTTTATATCGCTGTTAAACATTCACTTGCTTCTCTAGTGTCACATTGTCATTTTCAGTAACAGTGCTAATAATGTCTTGATTTAGGTGTGTACTAGGCTAATGGCCCTGGAGCCTTTACAAGCCTAGCCCAAAAAAATTGCCCAGGCACCATGCCACCCGATGTTAGTTCACAGTGCCCCTGTCCAGTAGGGCAACTGGAATGATCCCTGGAGTGAACTTTGTTACCCATCCACTCTTCAAGATTTCTGTTGAGAGGGCCAGCGAGGTGCTCTGCTTGACATGAATGGGAAGCTTATTCCAGCTTATGGGCAGTCTTTGGGAGATGAACCTGTCCCTCCAGCATGTTCTGTTAATTATGGTAATGAGAGTGTGGTCTCTGGAGCCTGTGGCACGGGGGGATTGGGATTTGTTTAGGTGTAGCATTTCAGGTAGGGCTGGGTCGGACATGGCTTTGTAAGTAAAGTAGAGATCACCTCTTAAGTAGACTGAGAACAGCTGAAGTTTCTTGAGTCTGTCCATGTAGGACATGTGTTTGAGGCCTAGGATCCTCTTTGTGAGTTACCTTTGTGGCCTTTCCAGCTGTTGTAGGTGTCTGGCCAGGTACATGCCAAATGGGGTGTTATATTCGATGATTGGTCTAATGGATGAGTAGAGGGGATGATCATCTCTTTCTTCCTGGATGCGAAACATGTAGTTATAAGATGTGCCACGTAGAAGGACTTTCTGACCACCGTGGCAGTGTGGTGGTCGAAGGTGAGGTGGCTGTCTACCTGGGTGCCCAGATCTCTTATGGCCCCTTCACTGTTCAGTGGGCTCCTATCAACGTGGTAATTTGTGGGAACGGAGTTTTTTCCAAAGGGAATGATAACTCATTTTTTTAAGATTATGAATTTGTTTTGAGTTTCATTCATCTGTCTTTTAAACCATTTGTCCTGGTGAGGGTCATGGCAGTAGCAAGCTGAGCAGGGTAGAACAGGTTTTCATATCCCCAGCAACAATCTTTAGCTTTTCCTGAAAAATGTAGAGACTCCAGCATATCCTGGTTCTGACCAGGGGATCTTCTCCAAGTAAGTCATGCTTGGCACACATCCTGTGGAAGGTGCCTAGGAGGTACCTTAGGTGGTTCCCCTCAATCCTGAGGAACAGTAGTTGTACTCCACTATCCTTCTGGATTGCCAAGCTCCCCCACTCTGTCATGGAAAGTATGCCCAACAACCATAAGAAGGGACTGCAAAGTTCATGGCCATAAGTGAGGAAGGGGACAGTTAAAATGGCAAAACTGAGAGCTTTATATTAGGATATGGCCCATGCTTCACCACCACAGTCTGATACAAATACTGCAGCAGTGCCATAGCCGCATACATATGCTGGTTATCATCTTGATCCTCTCTCTGATCATTTATGACGGTGTCCCATGGTAATTAAACTCTTATTAAGGTAGCCACTCCCCCTTTGCCTGCAAGATAGCAGCCTGTTTTTTTTTTCTGGGAGAAAAACATAGCCTCTGATTTAGAAGTACTGATTCTCCTTCCATCCACTTCACCTTCGGCAGCCAACAGTTCGTGAGTGCTGGAGATGAGCCTGTTGATGTCAAGAGGATTGCATCCTCTGCAAACAGCAAAAAACACAAAAACAAAAGAACTCTGGAACGGTGCTGTTATGTATCCAAAAATTTTAATAAAACTCTGCCATAAAAAACATACAAACTTCTGAGAGGTAAGCTGGTGTTAACCCTTCATCAGACATAGGTAAAATGGTGCAGAACACAATTTAAATAAGAACACACCCAATGAACAATTAGTGAAATCAATTCAGTAGAAAACCCGCCTATTTTTTATGGTGGGTTTAATAGGAACAACATCATTGAGCCCTGGATTCCTATCTGCCATAAACTCTAGGATCTTCCTTGACTCTATCTGTTCTGTGTAGTGTTTTATATCACCTCCCTCTTGTTAAGCCTTACATTGACTATGGCCCTAAAAGTAAAACAATGTGTAGGATGTTCACTAACATGTCTGAACAAAGCATTATGTGTGTCCTTGTTTCTTATACTAGAAAGATGTTGCAATATTCTAACTTTGAACATATTATTCGTCTTGCCCGTAAAACATGGGCAAGACTTACAATAGCCAGATACACTATATCCTTAGTCCTGCAAGTGGCTTTAGCTTTCAACATATGGGTCCTATTAGTAACAGGATGTATAAAAGAAACATCTTGAGAAATATAAGGTCAGGCCTTGCATCTACCACAAGGCTTGCTGCCTACAGATAAAGCAGGGGTATAAGATAAACTAACATGTTCCCCACATAGAATGTCTTTTAGACTCTTATTCTTCCTATATCCAAATACTGGAGTCGGCCCTACTATGGTGTTGATTCTATCATCACTAGTAAGAATGTTCCAGTTGTCCCTTATAATTCCAGTGATATCTTTTATATCACTACTATAAGTGAACATAACCTTAAATCTAGCATCCTGTTTCATTTCTCTTGAAGGTATAGCTAAGTCCCTAGCAGGCCTAGATAACCAGGGCTTATATTTATGACCCCTTTTATCTCTATGCTTCTCTATAACATCTTTGACCATGGTTTCATTATACCCCCTCTCTACAAAAAGACCCTTCAAACTCTCCAATTCATTGTTGAAACAAATATCATCCGTGCAGTTCCTAGATAACCTGGCTAGCTGTCCTTGTACTATGTTGGGAAAAGTGTGTCGTGGATGCATACTATCAAAAGTTAAAAATGTATTTTTCCAACACTCCTTCCTATACAATCTGTTGTGGAGTGTAGAAAATCAATAAATAATTTAAGGGAGATGGTATCACCCTTCCACAAAATAAAAACATCATCCACAAAGCGTTTATAAAAGCCAATATATGGCTTCCATTCTCTATTGTTAAAAATGTACAAATTCTCCCAATAGGCTAGTACCAGGTTAGCATAGGTATTCGCACAGGGTGTGCCCATGGCTACACCCTGTGCTTGCCTATATGTCTGTTCTAGACCCAAAAATACATTATTTTCCAAAACTAACCTAAGTATAGTTGTAACCTGTTTAATATGATGATCTAGGGCTCCATTTTCTCTCAACAATGTATCGATGGCCATTATGCCGTAATCATTGTGTATAACCGTAAAAAGGCTCTGTACGCTTTGTGGATGATGTTTTTATTTTGTGGAAGGGTGATACCATCTCCCTTAAATTATTTATTGATTTTCTACACTCCACAACAGATTGTATAGGAAGGAGTGTTGGAAAAATACATTTTTAACTTTTGATAGTATGCATCCACGACACACTTTTCCCAACATAGTACAAGGACAGCTAGCCAGGTTATCTAGGAACTGCACAGATGATATTTGTTTCAACAATGAATTGGAGAGTTTGAAGGGTCTTTTTGTAGAGAGGGGGTATAATGAAACCATGGTCAAAGATGTTATAGATAACCATAGAGATAAAAGGGGTCATAAATATAAGCCCTGGTTATCTAGGCCTGCTAGGGACATAGCTATACCTTCAAGAGAAATGAAACAGGATGCTAGATTTAAGGTTATGTTCACTTATAGTAGTGATATAAAAGATATCACTGGAATTATAAGGGACAACTGGAACATTCTTACTAGTGATGATAGAATCAACACCATAGTAGGGCCGACTCCAGTATTCGGATATAGGAAGAATAAGAGTCTAAAAGACATTCTATGTGGGGAACATGTTAGTTTATCTTATACCCCTGCTTTATCTGTAGGCAGCAAGCCTTGTGGTAGATGCAAGGCCTGACCTTATATTTCTCAAGATGTTTCTTTTATACATCCTGTTACTAATAGGACCCATATGTTGAAAGCTAAAGCCACTTGCAGGACTAAGGATATAGTGTATCTGGTTATTGCAAGTCTTGCCCATGTTTTTACGTGGGCAAGACGAATAATATGTTCAAAGTTAGAATATTGCAACATCTTTCTAGTATAAGAAACAAGGACACACATAATGCTTTGTTCAGACATGTTAGTGAACATCCTACACATTGTTTTACTTTTAGGGCCATAGTCAATGTAAGGCTTAACAAGAGGGGAGGTGATATAAAACACTACACAGAACAGATAGAGTCAAGGAAGATCCTAGAGTTTATGGCAGATAGGAATCCAGGGCTCAATGATGTTGTTCCTATTAAACCCACCTTAAAAAATAGGCGGGTTTTCTACTGAATTGATTTCACTAATTGTTCATTGGGTGTGTTCTTATTTAAATTGTGTTCTGCACCATTTTACCTTTGTCTGATGAAGGGTTAACACCCGAAAGCGCTTACCTCTCAGAAGTTTGTATGTTTTTTATGGCAGAGTTTTATTAAAATTTTTGGATACATAACAGCACCATTCCAGAGTTCTTTTGTTTTTGTGGCTTCTCAATCGTTGTTCTCTGGTTGGGGTATCAGCACCAAGCATTTGTTTTTTGGATCCTCTGCAAACAGAGGTGCAACCCATTTTCCCTAAACTGGATACCTCTAAACCTCCACAACACCTTGATAGCTTTGTCTACGGAAATCCCGAAATAAGAAAGGGGGGGGTGGAGATGAGGCATACCTTTCCTGCCACCAGTCTTGAATAAACACAACTATGTCCCCATAAATATAGGAACAAAACCGTATGCAGCAGCAATGCCCAGAAGACAGTACTTTTAACCCCTCCCCAAAAACATTCCATGATACTGTCACATATCTTCACATCGTATTGTGTAGACTGGATTGACAATCTCCCATGACCCTTTCATTATCTGCTCAAAAGCAAAGAGTTGATTCACTGATGTTCATTAGAGCACTCTTGCAGTAATGCTAACAAATGGGATGTATCCTGCCAAGAACATTGTACATCTAGCCGGTATACAAAAGGTTGGCTCCTTCCTCGCACATGGTATGTCCAACCTCAGTCTTTGGCATAAGGGCTTTGTGCTGGGACAAAATTATCAGAGCTTTCTTACCTCAGAAAATGCACTGATTGCAGATAGATAAGGCAGATGATGGCAGTAACGACCAAGCACCCTTGACACTGTACTCTGAGTAGCTTTATTTTGAAATGGACTGCAGACTCATGTTGTAACCTCTCTGCCTTCTGGCTTTGTCCCTGCTCATGTGGGACATGGCTCTAGTTGCACCCTTCTTCACCTTTCTTGTATCTCGCATTTAAAGCACTAAGCCACTTAACCTGCTTATTCCCTTCCATTACCTCACTTTTTATTGTGCTCAAACTACTATACTTCTAATTGCCACAACCAAATTATTATTCCATCACTGCTACTTTATTAATGCTTAAACTTGCTTATCCCCTCTAATACATCACTCTGTTGTATTGCCTAAATTGTTCCTCCCACATTTTATACACCACACTTCTTATCTGTAAATTCTCAGCACAAAGCCCTTATGTGTTAATGTTTGTGAAGGTCAGTGCAAATTTTGATATACTGTTATGCTATTGAATTAACCGAAACTGCCTTATAAAATTTGTTGTTGTAAGTGTTGATTGCATTAAGTATGACATCTTGGAGCTTTTCTCCCTGGGCCCCCACTCAAAAAGGGCACCTATGCCCAGTTTTACTATCCCGGTAAACGGTTGCCCCTGGTATTCTTGTTTTCACCCACATTGCAAAGATACGTGGAAGGTGGATTGGTGACTCTACACTGTCCAAAAATGTGTGCCTGATGTGAAAGAAAGGCCTTGCCCCTCCTTGCCTATTAAACTCCTGTAGTGGTAGTGTTCATGTTGTCACAGTAGGTGTCTGATGTGACCCAAGTAGATATTTTGTTTTAAAGTTAGCTAATTGAATATGCACATTCATAACACCGTAGTAGAAGTAAATGTTTACAGAAATCAAACTCTGTACAAAATTATAGCCTTTCAAAGATTTGTTGTAATTGTTCATTGCTTTGGTATTTTCCCATCCGTTAGACAGTACCAGAAAGTGGGGGCTACAAAGTAGTGGCAACCAAGTATCTCGAGCGATACCATCCCAATGTCTAGCTGCACCCTAGGGGTGAAGCAAGGAAGGTGTGCAGGGAACAGCCTCTTACAGATTCACAAACCCAAGAAAATCTATTGGATAGAACCTCTGTAGCTACTTTCCTGCCCTTTCATGGAACAAGCTTCCATGACCCTCAGAAATATTGCCCACGCCCACAAATTCAAGAAAACTCTCAAAAAGTACCTTAACAGCACCAGGACCTGTCATTGCAGTCATCCCACTTGAACCCATTCCTTTCTCCTTCACTACTCTCTCCAGTCCTCCCTTCCCCCTAATTTTGTCATCTAAACCAACTTCCTGTTAGGACAGGACTGTCATCTACTACTCTCCACTCTCCTTCACTTCCTGGTTCTGGAACCCTGCCACCTGCTTCCTAATTTGCAATTTGGTTATTACATTAAACATCTACACCTACTGCAACTTGTAAAACAAACTGCCTTGTATTGTATAGTTGTCTGCTAGTGCCAACCCTAATGTTTTTTTTTTTTTGCCAATTTTTAGTCCTTACCTAATTCTATACCTACTAAGCCACGGTGGTGCAGTGGTAGCGTTGTCTCCTCACAGCAAGAGGTTCTCCCGTTCGATTCTCGACTGGAGCGCCTTCTGTGTGGAGTCTGCATGTCCTCCCCACGGTCGAGTAGCGTTCTAAAGACATGCGTGAATGGGCGTGCCTTTGTTGAAGGTTGGGTGTCGAGCTGGCACCGTAAAAATCTATTGCCAATCATTAGCAGACCAGAGTTCCGCTGTGGCGACCCCTAACTGGGAAAAGCCAGAAGAAAAACAACCTAATTCTATACCTACTACTAAGTGTAAATGTGTCTGTTGCTGTTTTTCTCTTACTTGTACTGTTATGGACAATTGCTTAATCATTTTTATTATAGATGGAATGTATTTTACTTCAGTCTTATTTTTCTTGTTTAGTTTTACTGTGGAGCTTTTCTCCCCTGGGCCTCCGCTGAAAAGGGCATTTGTTCAGTCAGACTATCTCTGTCAACAAATGTCCAATAAATAAACATAATCAAAGTAGTTCCTTCTGCTGTTTAGAACAACCACCAAGTATAAAACTAATATGTACTGTGTGCCATAGTCATATATTTTACACATCTGAGCTGTACTTAGCAGGCATGCTGTTCTGCACATAACCTTGAGGCTGTTATGAAACCTCTCTGTACTTACTGTCTGCTCATGTTCAAAACCTACATCAGCAATTTGTTGGGTTTCTGCACATTAATAATACCATTCAGTGCTCTTATTACAGATTTGTCATTGTGCATTATTCAGGCCGAAACATTTTTTTTCAGGAGAATGCTACATATCATCTTTGATGCCCTGTGAAAAGAGTGTTTGAATTGTCTTTGTACACATTTGTTTTGACTTGTTGCTGTATGTCTCAGTCCTGGGACATTTCACTTTTTATCTCCATGTATTACAGTAGACTTTACCAGTGCACTCTTTTTAGCTTTATGGTTTGATCGCTGCCTCTTTAGGCTGTTGGAGGATTAGGTACATTTCCAAGTCAACAGCTGTCTATGTGACAACAGGCATGAGGAGACAGCTGGTTAAGAATAGCTGTTAAAACTATATAAAGAAAGCTGAATTGCTGTCTTGGTGCCAGGAAGGGCCGCAACCCTTTAGCAAAAAACAAGTAGTTATTGGGGTGCATTATTAAGCACATCAGATGTTGTTTGTATACAAGTAAATTTTTTTTTTTCCATTTATGTTCTGTTCTAGTTGAGACTGGTATTGACATGCCTCATCAGCACAAAATGTACACCACTTGTCAGAGCATGCTCATGATGCTTTGTGTGGTTTGCCATAGTACATACTAACTCTGTAATGTATTTTGTATTTCCCGTTTCACTTCAAGGAATACCCTACTCTGCCATGCTACTCCGCAACTTCCAGCATATTGCAGTGTTTTCTGCTGCCATTTTAGGCCATATTATTCTTTTGTCACTATACAGTGGTTTCAAGTGTATATTATATTACAGTTCCTTATAACTTTTGTATTTTAAGCAATAATCCAGGACTGTGTGTAGGTAAATTCTGATGTAGTAAAAAAACAAAACAAAAACTACCAAAGCAGAGTCCAAGATGCTACAAAGCAAAATGTACTAGTAAAATACATCCTTGGACCCCATGCACCAATAAACTTTCTTGAATGAAATTAAACAGCAAATGCATTTTCCCTATTGCTTATTAGACTTGTTGCTTACCATATAAAAATACAGCCTTTATAACGGCATCAATTAATTAGTGATGTC
Organism: Protopterus annectens; assembly: GCF_019279795.1. Taxonomy (NCBI): domain Eukaryota; kingdom Metazoa; phylum Chordata; order Ceratodontiformes; family Protopteridae; genus Protopterus; species Protopterus annectens. Next base: position 787,987,063 of record NC_056741.1, on the reverse strand, counting down.
ACATCCACTGACCTCACAAAATCAGCAATTTAATCAATCCATAGTCATAATCCAGAATACATAGTTACAAAAAATAAATTACCAGTTAAAGCTTCAAATCTTTGCTGTTTTAAAATTGGTTTTAAAGAAACCACATCAGTCAAACCTTAACATTTTGGCTTCTAGCTATATAATCCAACGAAACTCAACATTTGATGAGGTTTAATAGAGGATAGCACCTTGAATTTAAAAGGTTATCCAAAATCTAAAACATGCTTGCCAAGGGCACTAGTGATCTTTACACCTAGTTGCTAAATACATAAGGCCCTTGCTGTTGTGATCGGCATAATCTGTAAACCTGTATATCCTACCTGTTAAGTGATGCTTTTCTTGTTCTAGAGGTGAGAAATACTGTAATTTTGAGTTCAGATGAATTGATCGCTTTACTTGGTTTTACAAGCCAATGGCAGTTTCTGGGCATAAATGATGTGGGTTCTTTAAAAACAATTTTAAATAACCAGCTAATGGTCAAATCTTTTTTTTTCAGCTATGTATTTTACATTAATTACGTATAAGTCCTGGAACAGTCAACTGAATAACGATGAAACCCAAATCTGTTCCTGGTCACAATACGGATAAAGCACTGGCACGACCGGAGTTACAAAAATCACTCTTTATTCACTAAAACAATATAACAGGTTGAGCGCTTTCATGTAATAAAATAGACTTCATCAGAACACTGCTCTTAACAAAATGTTCACCTTAAATACACTGCCATACCAATCGTATTCAATTCTCATTAAACCATAATGAGCTCTTAAAGTGCGCAGTGCTAAATTCCCATTCTCCATTCACATGTACTTAGGTAACTAATATGTCTTATAACATTCCTATAAAAATATCAATAAAATCATTAATGTAAGATATAAAACTTTGTAGTTCCATAATATATATACTCCTTAAGGGATATAGTAAAAAAAATATATAAAATAAAAAATGAATAAAAAAGTGTAAAAAAAAAATGTATTGGTCACTAATAGCTATCCACTATTTTCCAGTATAGGTTTGATGGATATATGTTTATTAATACCTGGAAACACGGAGGCATTAAGACGTATTTGCCACCTTGCCGCCTCCTCACCCAGTAGTTTCTTTATTCTACCACCCCTAGGGTTTTGATTAACCATCTCCAATATACCAAAAAGGAAAGAGGAACAAACACTATTTCCTTCCAAGTGTCTCCACAATGCATTATTTCCATCTTGTTAATGTTTGTTCCTCTCTCCTTTTTTAAGAGTGCGTTTTTTGACCCTGTAGAATTTAGATTATTGAATGATACTTTTCATCTGTTTCTCTAATACCAAAATATCTCTACTTGTCATGGATAATGCCAAATGTAGTAAATGTTAAGATAATGTAACTGGTTACAAAAAGCACTTAAAAGATATGAAGAAACATAAGCTGCCGCAAGATGGAAAGAAATGATTTTTATTTGGCCCAAGAATGTTGCCATTCAACAACAGTCTAGATGAACCAGCAAGGGGAAATATTAGTCAGTTGGTAACAAAGACAAGTGAAACTGTTTTTTGTCTCCCAGTTCATCTGATCCTGTTAATATCTAGGATTTTTAGGAGTTACCAACACCTTTAGGAAGTCCATTAACATCAAAATTACAGATGAGGGTGGACAGCAGAAGGGGTCAAGGAAGAAGCAACATCAGTGGAATGATTACACTCAGGATGTCCTGCCAGATACACTGATTTACAATATTTTTAGCTACAGTTTTATATTTTCTAGCTATAGTTTTAAGTCACACAAATGTAGTCTCCTTCAAAAAGTGCTTACTTTTTATTCCAGCTAGTGATGGGAGTTTGTTAGATGCACTGTTGGCCATGGGACTTATTAGGAATGTAGACCTTAAATGATTTTTTTTTTTCTAATCAGAATTATGCTGTTGATCTTTTTAATAATCCCAGGATGTTTGTCCCCTGCCACATCTTTTAACTAAAGCATTTTTGAGTTTGTGAGCAAGATATCGGTTGTTGTTTTTCTTTCGACTTTCCCCGGTTAGGGGTTGCCACAGCGAAACTCCGGTCCGCTAATGATCAGCAGTCTATTTTTATGGTGCCGAGGTGCCAGCCTGACGCCCAACCTTACGAAGGCACGCCAATTCACGCATGTCTTTTGAATGCTAGCACGCCAATTCACGCATGTCTTTTGAATGCTAGTCGACCACGAGGAGGACATGCAGGCTCCAGCCGAGAATCGAACGGAAGAACCTCTTGCTGTGATGCGACAACGCTGCCGCTGCACCACCATGGCTTTACAGCAAGATATCAAAGTGAAATACAATAATTTGTTTTCAGATGAATCGATAGCTTTATGTGGTTTACAAGTCAGTGACAATACTGACATTAAGCTGATAAAGGAGGGGGAATAGTAGTTTTCGATGGAATAAATTGTTAGTATGATGGGTGAGCATCATATTCACAAGTTAGTGCAGAATTTAAAAAGTGTTATGTACGAGTGGTATCCATAAGCCTGAGTTTATTCTTTCTATGTTAAAGAGTCTCTTACACCAGTGATTGTATGGTATTGTATGGTTTGCTTAAAATAAATGAAGACAAGGGCATCTCAGAGACCCATAGTCTGTTTGGTTGGGTTACAGAACCCATATATGCTTATTTAGACAGAGTACTCAGTACTCAAAAACTATGTCTTGGAGAGTGATAGTTTTACCCTATTGTAAACATTTTTAGAGAGTTTCTGGCAAAATTGAGTGTATTAACCCACCAACAAGTTCGCGCAGGAATGGGCATGCCCGCCGTGATTGACCTGCCAGAGGGCGGGGATTAACAGCAATGTGCCATGATTGACACGCAATGCAAATGTAACTGTAAATCCATGTCATGTAGCAGAAACAGTAGAATTAAAAACGGAGCAGTTAATAAGCACAAACGCATGCTAATAATGCTAATAATGACATGTTTAACAGGCACTACATAAAGGTGTTGCATCTACGTAAAGGTGTTGCATCGAGTAATTAGTCTCTTTCCATTCAAACAGTATAATGTTTAACATGCACACATGGTGCCCAGATGTTTTTCATGTTTCACTGTTGCAGTCATTACATTTGGGTAATCTGCTGGCAGGTTGCCCTCAGTCGGCCTGAATAACAAAGTCTTGGCCCTGCTTCAGTTGCTGTCTCCTCTTCCATGACGTCAGGGGTATAAAACATGCAGCTGACGCCATTTTATTCAGTCTTTCTTGCCATGTGGTGCCCGAAGCAGAAGCAGTTCGCAAGTGCCGGTCGGCCGACACCTGAAATTTTCGCATTCGAGTTTCAGAACCGAAGTCTTCAAACTAAAGTTAAGTACTTTTTCTTGCTCCTTACTGATGTCAATAAAAGTTATTAATTGCATTACTTGTGGGAAGCAAATACCTCGTAAGGATTTTCATTTATACTGTATACCTTGCCTAGGCCCAGATCATAACGTGCCTTGCTGTCAGTTTTGTGCTAGATTTAACCAACGCACTATTGAGCGTCTATAGTTTTGCTTCTAAATATTTTGGATCAAGATTTAATTATCCTGAAATGTCGTCTGTTACTAATCCGACTACTGGAGTTCACAAAAAAAGCAAACAAAAAGACAGAGACAGACTGTTGAGGTCCAAAACAGACAACAAAGCTTCTCCTAAGCCAGTTGCCGGTACCCAGTGAGGCGCTTTTGCAGCCCCTGATGCCCACTCCTTTTGAGTCGCAGGCCTCTACCGAGACCCATTCGGAGTCTGCCGCGAGATACGAGTATTGAACCTGCGGATGTCTCTCCCTTGGATGGGTCCGGAGCCGCTGAGCAGGCATATCTTCTGAGGGTGTTTTCAGGCCTCAACATTTTTATATAAAACAGACGCCAGCCTCAAAAAACAAAGTCAAAAGCATCTTCTATGTCTAAAAAAAACGGAGCATGAGCCATGTGCTCAGGCCCCTATGCCAAAAAAACAGATGATCAAAATGGCTGAGAACTTAATTACTTTGATTAGGGGTCCCCCTAAGAGAGGCCTAGGCAAGAGACAGATTATGAATCTTCAGATCAGGTGTCCATTTCTCACACCTGATCTGAATTTTCCATTCCACCCTATGAGGATTCTGATGCAGAGGATTACTCTTTTGGGGAAACTTTGCATACTTTAAGGGAACATTTTCACTGGGAGAGTCAGGACTTCTCTGAATCAAAAAAGAGGCTTGGGGATTTCCTTTTTCTTCCTCAGCATAGGCCTTTGGCTGTACCTCCTGTATTACACATTGTTGATGTGTTTTCGAAATCGAGCATGGCTCCTGATTCCCTACCTCCGGCTCCTATTAAGCCAGACAGATATTACAGGGTTCGTGACTCCCACAAAGTTCTATTCAAAAATCGCTGCTGACCCTGAGACTATTTCACAGGGTCCCAAGGGTGTTAAGGCCTCTACAGCCAAAAATCCTACCCCCACTGATAGAGATTCCAGGGCGCTGGATAGATGGGGAAAGAAGGTTTATACGTCTGCTACCTTGGCGATCGGAGCCTTAAACTGCCAGTTTCATATGCTTAAATATCAACAGCATGTTATGGGCCTACTGAAACAGAAAATGATGTTGATTTCTGATTGTGTGGAAAATAGTGTTACAGGAATTATTGCATTCAGCAGAACAGGTTGGAAAGCATACTTTGCAATGTGGTTTTGATTCCTTGGAGGCCTGTTGCAGGACCGCAGTAACTGGATCTATGATTAGAAGGCATGCCTGGCTCAAGGAGCAAAATCTGCCAGATCATGTTAAAGCTAAATTGTTGGATGCCCCCTTGCAGCATGACACTCTGTTTGATAATAAGGCAGTAGAGGTTTTAAAGAAATTAGAAGATGAAGCTAAATCTATGCAAATTGTAAAGGATTTCTTGCAAGTGCAGCCACCCAGGTTCAGTAGCCACTGGCCTACTAAAAATTGGTCCTTTCCTGTGCCAACAGAGCCACTCAAGGCAAATCTAGGCGCTCAAAAGGCTCCAGATACCAGTCACAGGGTTCTTAAAGATCAAAGCAATGGGGTGCCTCCACCTCCAAATCTGGAGGAAACAAAGGACAACCCTACAGTAAGCAGTCTCGATGACTTTCCTCTACCATCACCAAGCACTTATCTTTTGGCACCCCCCTTGGGGGGAAGTCTAGCACTTCATGCTCAAAATTGGCAGTTAATTACCCAGGACAGGTGGGTATTGAACATAGTATCCCAGGGGTACTCATTTCCATACTTGGCCAATTCCAAACGGATGGCCAGATCTGCACAAAATCAGTGGGCAGAGGCTTAGAAACAAGTCATGTCCCTCATGGATATGAGGGCTATTCAACCAGTTCCAAAAAAAGGACAAGGTTTTTATTCAAGACTTTTCCTGGTACCCAGAAAAGACCATTCTTGGCATCCAATACTGGATTTATCGATTTTGAACACGTTCTTGGACATTCCAAAATTCAAAATGCTGGCTTTACAACAGCTACTGCCTATGCTGGGCAGAAATGCTTGGTTAGTGACTCTAGACTTAAGAGGCATACCTGCATATCCCAATTAAGGAATCATACAGAAGATACCTCCGCTTCAAGGCAGGTTTTTTGCATTACCAATTCTCTGCACTGCCCTTTGGCTTATCTACTGTGCCCAGGGTCTTTACAAAGTGCCTGGCACCAGTAATTGCATTCTGCAGACAGAGGCATACAAATGTATCCTTATCTGGATGACTGTCTCATTCAAGCAGAGGACAAGGACACTCTTCTTCATCTGGCGTTTGTAAAAAGGCTTCTAACATGCCTAGGGTACACAATAAATGAAAAGAAATCCTAACTGGTACCCTCTCAAATTACATTCCTGGGTGCAAGCTTGAATTCCACTGCCCAGATGGCTTACCTTACACCAGACAAACAAAGGCAGCTGACAAAATACTTCAAACAAATGGCAACAAAAACCCAGTTATCTGCAAGACAAGTTCTGCAGGCTTTGGAGTTCATGGCATCCTGCATTCTACTAATTCCATATGCAAGACTGCATATGAGGAAACTTCAATGGTACCTAAAGTTTATGGAGCCAACATTGTCACAGTCTGGAAACAATGATGCCTCTCATTCCCTGCCTAAAACAGGAGTTTCTTTGGTGGGTGGAGACATGTCACCAAGGGACTGCCATTCACTCTACCCCCTGCCACCTCAACTCTAACTACATATGCATCAGACTATGCTTGGGGGGGGGGGCCCACCTAGCGGGGAGATGCATTCAGGGCAAATGGAGCCCAAAACAAATTCATCTGCATATCAATCAGAAAGAGATGCTAGCTGTTCAGAATGCTCCGACAGCCTTCAAGGACTTACTTCATCCAGGACAACTACTGATAAAGATGGACAACACCATGGTTATGTGGTACATAAACAAGCAGGGGGGTACACATTCCTAACCCCTTTGCAGACTGGCCATGGCATTGTGGAACACGGCTTTGACTTGCCAAATACATCTTCAAGCTCAATTCCTGCCAGGAAAACAAAATACTGTGGCAGATGACCTAAGTAGAAATCTTATGGACCCACACAAATGGAAACTGGATCCACAAATCTTCAGCATGTTAACACTGAAATGGGGGGGGGCCCAGACATAGATCTATTTGCCTCTCCCCAAAATTATCAGCTGGACAAATTCTGCACAAGAATTCATCACAAAAGAGCATGGAAAGTAGTCTATGCCTTCCCCCCTCTGCCTCTTCTTTCCAAGGTCTTACTAAAAGTCAGACAGGCAAAAACAAAAATGATTCTAGTTGCTCCGGACTGGCCTCGACAACACTGGTACCCACTTCTAAGGAATATGTCTCAACTCCCCCCTTGGTTCTTGCCTCAAATACCTAATCTACTGTCTCAGCAGAACAGTCAAATTCTGCACACTCTGCTCCAAACTCTGAACCTTGCAGCATGGCTGATCATTTAATTATTCAAACACCACCTCTCAGTAAATATGTGATGGATGTCATTTTGGAAGCCAGAAGGCCTAGTACTAGAAAATCTTATGCTGATAAATGGAAGAGATTGTGCTTGGAACCAAGCAAAAGGAACAGATGCAGCAAAGCCCAATATTCCTCAGATTTTACAATATTTGAGATGCTTGATAAGGGCCTATATTTTTCTTGAATAAAAATCCATGCCTCTGCCATCTTGGCTCATTACAACACAGAGCCTCCCCTCTTTTCTCATCCTCTGCTTAAGCAGTATCTTCGAGGGGCCAAAATTTTAAGGCCTCCCAGAAGATCTCCAACTCCTCCTGCATGGGACCTCAGTTTTGTGCTGGAAAAACTAACCCTGCCTCCTTTTGAACCAGCAGCTACTGCGGATATAAAATTTCTATCTTGGAAAACAGCTTTTCTCTTGGCAGTCACTTCAGCAAGAAGGGTTTTAGAACTACAGGCTCTCATGGCTGTGAAGCCTTTTATTACATTTTACCTGGACAAGGTGTCCCTCAGGACCAATCCTTCTTTTATGCCTAAAGTGGTATCCAGTGTGGCTCTTAACCAGATAATTCACCTGCCAACTTTTTACCCAAATCTGCAGAACAAGGGGGAGCGGATTCTGTATTCATTGGACGTACACAGACAACTAAGATTCTACTTGAACAGGACCAAATCTCTAAAAGTCTGAGCAGCTACTGGTAGCATTTGCTGCAGGGTCAGAGGGGAAGGCTATATCAAAGCAGACTATTTCTAAGTGGATAAGCCACTGCATTCATTTCTGCTACCTGCACCATGGTAAACCTGTGCCCAAGGGGATCAGATCTCATTCCACCAGGGCTGCCTCTACCTCAGCAGCTTTTCTCAGAGGGTTTCCAACCAAAGACATTCTAGAGGCTGCTACTTGGAGCTCTGTTCATACCTTCACAAAGCATTATCATTTGCCTCTCCTCTTCCAAATCCATGGCAGGCTTTGCCACTGCAGTTCTGCAGGGCCTTATAGCCGCTCCTAATGCTGTTTAGCTCCATCCTACCATCCATAGCTTTGGGATTCCACCCAAATGTAATGAGTGTAACACTGAAACACGAAGAACATAGTACAGTTGTGTGCACTTAACATAAATGTTAGAGTGTATTCACTGTTGCAGTCCGGGTTACCCACCCGTCACCCCCCTTTTTCTATACCTTTTCTTTCCTTCACTATATACTACAGCCTTTGTGGTGTATTTGCTACTAGATGAAGGTAAGGTTATGTTGCTAAAAGTGCATTTATATGTTTGGTTTGTTTGTTTGTTTGTGTTTATGTTTTTGTTTGTGTTTATGTTTTTGTTTGTGTTTTTGTTTGTGTTTTTGTTTGTGTTTGTGTTTGTTTTGTTTGTGTTTGTTTTGTTTGTGTTTGTTTTGTTTGTGTTTGTTTTGTTTGTGTTTGTTTTGTTTGTGTTTGTTTTGTTTGTGTTTGTTTTGTTTGTGTTTGTTTTGTTTGTGTTTGTTTTATTTGTTTGTTGTTTGTTTGTTTGTTTGTGTTTGTTTTGTGTTTGTTTTGTTTGTGTTTTTGTTTTTGTTTGTGTTTGTTTTGTTTGTGTTTGTTTTGTTTTGTTTGTTTTGTTTGTGTTTGTTTTGTTTGTGTTTGTTTTTGTTTGTTTGTTTGTGTTTGTTTTGTTTGTGTTTGTTTTGTTTGTGTTTGTTTTGTTTGTGTTTGTTTTGTTTGTGTTTGTTTTGTTTGTGTTTGTTTGTGTATATATATATATAAATAATATTTGCTCCCCATTTGGGGGGGCACCTGACATCTGGGGCAAGAAAAACTGAATAAAATGGCATTGGCTGCATGTTTTATACCCCTGACGTCATGGAAGAGGAGACAGCAACCAACGCAGGACCCAAGACTTTATTATTCAGGCCGACTGAGGGCATCCTGCCATCAGATTACCCAAATGTAATGACTGCAGTAGTGAATACACTTGAACATCTACATTTATGGTAAGTGTACACAACTGTACTTTATTTAAATGAGTATATGTGGAGATTGAAGTACGGACATGAGTTTGACACTTTGCTTCTGAACTTTGTGTCATATCAGAGTGCTTTCCCCTCCGGTAAAGAGGCTTCATCAAAATAAATTTTAACCTACACACCCAGCCATATAAATGCCCACCCCTATTATACTAATTAACATTTAGCATTAAACTTTAAATACCATTTAAAGAAAAATGAACCAAAAATTCACTCTAAAAACGAAAAATACACTGTAATATGCACATAGAGTAAAATGAATGAAATAAATTAAACCAAATTAGATATATGCAATAAAATTTTAATTGAATTAAAAACACTTGAATGTATCTAATCATACTTAAAAAAAAAAAAAAAAAAAAAAAAAAAAACTTTCAAACATTAAATGTAAATACTTATGTAGGCAAAGACCAAAGGATATTAAAAACCTCAAGAAATGTATAATATCAACCCGAAAAATCAAGTTTGAGAATACTAGCGATGCTGATTGTTTCATTGATGCCCGGATAATGATTAGCATTAAATAGTTGCCACTTCAATTCCAGCACATCCAAATGGACATCAAGAATGTTTCCCTGTTCGTCCTTGGCTAGCTGTTACACAACTAAGAACTTAAAACTATGACCCGAATTATCTTTGTGTCTATATAACGCGCTAGTAATCCTATAATGTCTCGCATCACCTAAATGTTCACCTATCCTAATTTTTCTACTGGTCTTACCTATATAAAAGATGGGGCAATTCACACAAGTTAGCCACATAAACCACATTTTGACTATTACAATTAAAATGCCCTTTGATGTTAATGGCCCTACCTTTCAATGTAAAAGTGCCCCCAGTCTCAAGTATATATGGACAAAATGTACAAGTATTGCATTTGTAGTTGCCAACCCTTCTATTAGTTGCATCATATTTTATACTTTCCAGAATATTTTGATTTGTCCCTCCTAAAAACATGCCTAGGACCTTCTCATACTCTTTGCCCAACGTTGGCATCAAGCTGCAATATCTCCCAATTAGACTTAACAATTTCAGTTATACCATTAGCTACACCATTACAGGTAATGACAAAGTGGAAATAGCATTGAAACCATTATTCTTCATTTCATTGGCCACCAAAAACACATTACCAAGAGTAAGCTTGTATATGCCCTGTTCACACTTGTTCAAAACCTCTTTCTTAATCTTTTCTAATCTCATTTAGAAAACTATCTGGATATCCTCTTTGCTTAAACATCTGTATAATAAACTCGATTTCCAGAAGAAAATAGTCATATGAGCTGACCATTCTGTCAGCCCACACCAGCTGGCCCTTAACCACTGATTTCTTTTAGTGGTGCGGGTGCCAGCTACCATAATCTAAATAAGAGTTAGTAAAGGTCGGCTTTCTATAAATTCTAGAAGAGAGCTTTACTAGACACATTTATTACCAAATTTAACATAAAGATAACTAATTTTCACCTTGTCAAATTGATAGGTAAATTGTAAGAAGTCCACAGTACCATTAATATACATTAAAGAATTCTTCCAAACTTTTTTCAGAACCCCTCCATATTAGGAGTAAATCGTCCAAAAAAATTAGTATAAACCGAAATCTGAGACATGAATCTACTTGTCATCAGAAACTTCTGCTCCCAATAAGACCTCACCAAATTGTCAAAACATGGGGGCACAAGCCACCCCCATTGCCACACCTTTTTTCTGTTGATTAATACTGACCCTCAAAGAAGATGAAATTATTCTTTAGGACCAGCTCCATTAAGGTAACTAGTTGTGTTGATTTCATCTTGATGGTAAAGGTTTGTCTTATTGAGCTGCTGTTCTAACCAGTCTAACCCCACTACTTAGCTTATTTGTGAATAAAGTGTGTTATTTCATTTTGTATTGTGGTTGTCTTTCTGCTGGATTTTCCTGATTGGCGTTTTTATTTTCTTCGTGGTTTCTTTGGCAGTAGGATGGAGAAGCACACTACGAATGCTGACATTATGAAACTATTGCAACAAAGCAAGGAGCATACAACTCTGATTAAAAACTTAACGGATAAACAGTCAAATGTTAATAACTTTGGGAGTTTGGGTCCCTTCTCTCACCCAGCCAACCCAGGTAAGTACTGAGCATTCTAATTCGTGACTTGTTGATGAATGTAATATGCAAGTCAATTTAAATGTCAGTTGTGAGAAGGCTGATAACAATGGGGGGTTTAATGACCTGATTACCAATCTTGACAACAGTGAGGTTGCATGGAAGGAAAATTAATTTTTTTTTTCATGTGGAGTGGTAACATGGACAGTAGTGTACGTCAAAGCGTTTCTACCCTAGATGAGAAGTTAAAACATTTTTAAAAAGATTTATTATCCTTCAAAAAATTGCAGTTTGAAAACACATATTTGAATTGAAATATTGATATGCAACAGGTACCCCGTGGATTGAGACTGTGGAGATACCCAAATGGTATCCAAGATAATGTTGAATTTCTTAAGGAAGTACATAATTTATTTGATAAAACTGGCATTGAGCTAATGAGGCTGATGGTCAAGTATAATAAATTGAAACTTGACCAAATGGTAAAAAATCTGGAAGAGCTAGATAAATCCATCAAGCTGGATCGTGAATTTGTCAAAAATCGGGTTGCTTACAATACTTTGCATGGGCATGTGAATAGTATTTGTAATACTATATTCTCCCGTAAGCAACATAAATTACAAAGGGACATCGATGAATGCAAACGGGATGTTGTCTATCCATTGTTGCTAGGTAACCAGGCTGATAACCAGCAGAATTATGGTAGTGTGACCAACCCGGAAAAGGAAGTGACGCAAGACAACAGAAGGTTTCAAAGAGAACGGTGTCGGCGTTCCCGCTCGGAGATGAATGTGGATGATTTGGTTAAGGCGTTCTGATGGATTGAGAGAAAAGGCAGCATCCTCGAATCCATCCTCTTCTTTTTCTCTACCTTTTTTTGAGAAGGGATGACAGGACTTTTTAGGGCAGGGGGCAAGAACAAAGACATTCAAATCGAGGAACCCGTAGGTGCGGGGTCACTCTGTTAAACTTGTGATCAAGTGGACATCAATCAAGTGAATTTGCTGTTAGTAAGCCCCAACATGGTTGTTTGAATAGTGGTGTACAATGAAGGATTGACAAGGTCTACCTTGCCAATGACGTTACTTTGACTTTTTTGGCAGCTGGCCTTAAACCTAGTGATATTGGAATGGATGGTACGACAGAAACTTACAACGCAATTGTGAGTTTGGACATTACTAGTCAACAAACTGTGGTTTCCTTGTCAGACTTATCTTGTTCATTTAATGGGGATTGGTTTTCTAGTGGGGAAAATTTTTAATGTGGTGATGATGGTAAATCACTTGCATGTCAGTATTGAATTAAGTAATGTGACTAACACAGTGTTTGATACAGACGTTTTTTTCTCATGTTATGAATAATTCGACTCGTGATAATAGTATTGATTTGAATGGAGGTGCACATTTGGAAACCTTGGTTCAAGTTTTGGATAAAAATCAAATTGTAAAAAATAGATTGAACCCAGATATCTTAAATAGGAAGGGGGATTTTCAAATTTATAATTATTCCAAGTTGAGTATCACTGACAGGCATGCTGATTTCTTGGCCAAAGGGTTCACATTTGTACCTTGTAGATTTGGTGGTTTAGTTGAATCTATTATTGATTTAAAAAGATACACCAGAAAACTTAATTTCAAAGTTTGGTTCAATCAAGAAAGGGAGTCTGATTTTAAGGTTAGAGATGGTTGTAAGAGACCCAGTACGTTTAATCCGCCATTGAATAAAAATATTGAATTGCTCGAAAAAATTTGTAAGAAAGACATTAGACGGACTTGTATTGAAAGGAAAGGTAATTTTTGTTCCAACATAATGCAAGATGAGAAACAATTGACAGATTTGGTTAAGGACCCCTCTATCAGGTTTATGAAGCCGGATAAAGGCATGGGATTGTCAATATGGATAAAGTAGACTATCTAGATGGGTATGAGTGCCATTTTGATGGATAACGCCTGTTAGGCCACTTTAATTTTATTTAACCAGCTTTCCTATCGTAAAATAGACCTAGCATTGGACGACATAGTATATCGGGCTCAAATTGATGTGAATGAATATAATTATATGGAAAATAAACAACCTAGGGTGTCTAATATTTTTGGCATCCCAAAAATCCACAAGGGTCTTTTAAATCCTAAATTCAGACCCATTGTGGATGGTAAAAGGTCCAAGACATTTTTCATAAGTAAATTTCTGGATCAAAAAATGCAGAAATGTTTGAGCCGTTTTGAATAGATCAGCAAAGACTCCTGACAATTTTTAAACAAATTGAATGGTTTTAGGGTAACATTAAATATGATCTTGGTTACTATTGATGATGTCAATTTGTTTACTGTGATTCCCCACGACGTGGGGTTAGACTGGTTAGAACAGCAGCTCAATAAGACAAACCTTTACCATCAAGATGAAATCAACACACTAGTTACCTTAATGGAGCTGGTCCTAAAGAATAATTTCATCTTCTTTGACGGTCAGAATTATCAACAGAAAAAAAGGTGTGGCAATGGGGGTGGCTTGTGCCCCCATTTTTACCAATCTGGTGAGGTCTTATTGGGAGCAGGAGTTTCTGATTAGTAGATTCATGTCTCAGATTTCGGTTTATACTTGTTTTTTTGGATGATTTATTCCTAATATGGAGGGGTTCTGAAAAAGTTTGGAAGAATTCTTGATGTATATTAATGGTACTGTGGACTTCTTACAATTTACCTATCAATTTGACAAGGTGAAAATTGGTTATCTTGATGTTGAATTGGTAATAAATTCATCTAGTAAAGCTCTTTGTT